>NW_007251038.1:670-109355 GCF_000164805.1 Carlito syrichta | reverse complement strand
GCTACCACGCCTGGCTGATTTTTGATTTATTGTAGAGATGAGGTCTCGCTGCCCAGGTGGGTCTCCAACCCGCGGGCTCAGGCAATCCACTCACCTCAGCCTCCCAAAGGCATGGGATTACAGGCTGAGCCACCGAGCCCGACTTGTTTTGGTTTCTTTATTAACCAAAAAGGCAATTCTGATAGTGGCCATGGGATGAATTTTAATCTTATGACTGAAACATCAGCAGAACTTTTCTATCAGCTATCTTCTTCAGCTGCCCTCCCTCAAGGGTCAAATTTTAGTTAGTGTGCTTCCAATAGCAAATGTCTAAAATGTGCCTTGACAATTAAATTCCTCAAATAGTTTTAGCGTGCATATTGTGTGCTTGGAGCTGTGCTTTGGCATAGAGGGAATTCTCTGGTGCATGGCACCTGGGGACATGGAAGGAGAATGTGATGTATTCCCTGCATTTTAATTTTCATCAAAAAGCAGTGTTATTTCCTCTTTTTATTTTACCTAATTTCATTTTTTTATTAAATATATACCTAAGGAGTCTTTCACATTTTATATGTAAACTAGTGATAATAATTCTGCATTGCATCACCCAGAAATGATTGCTTGGATTGACCATTTATTCTTAACTAAGGTTGCATGTCTCAAAATTCTGCTTTGTATCACAAGTGAAATATTGAAAATGTCCATGTTTCTAGTTTTTAATATGAATTCAGCAGTTAAATAATTTATCAAACCTTAGTTCATTCTAAGGTGCTTAGATTTTTTTAATAGTAGGACACTGTCAGTAGATACTGATGAAAACCTAAAATAAGCTAATAAAAAAATAAAAACAACAAAAACAAGGAATTTGGAACCTGTCAGCTGGAATGGAAAAGCAAGGAGTGGCAGAATTTCTCCCAAACAATAATTCAGCTGGAGAAATTATTTAAACAAGAACAAGAACAATTTAAAGACTCTAGAAATTGTCCTAAGGCATAAAGTAAATGAAGAAACATAATTTCAAAAAAGTCTATTAAATCTCAGTAAGAGGAGTGATAGTCTGTGGCATTGAATCCTGCTCCCAGCTTAGTAAAGCAGAGGGCTCCTGGTCCCCTGAGGTCCCCAGTCCAGGGCAGGGAGAAACAGGCCATGAGCATTTCTCATTTCCCCAGCTTTATATTGCAGATCCTCTACTCAAGACATGTGATCAACAAATCTGAGGTACCTTTTCCCAGCTGACCCCTCACTCATACAGTAGAATGCAAATCCAGCTGCAGAAGCCAATACTGGGGTCCTTTGTCCATAGGGCGGAGTTTCATACTGGGAAAAGCAAGACACTTGGGCCACCACTCTTCTCAACCTTTGATTATAAAGCCGTGAAGTCACTCTGAGAACAGTTGGCTGCTATTCCCACCCCCAGGTCTTGTGAAGTAGCATGACCTTCACAAGTGACATGGGGTGGAGAGCCAAGTCTCACAGATGAAGAGTTTTACAGCAATGCCTGAGCAACTGACTCATTTGTGACAGAGCTGGAAGAAGTTCATGTGTAAAGACATTGTCAAGAGCAATGAAGATCTTGTTGGAGAGCAATGAAAAAGCACTCATAACTCCATGACACAAGTAGCAACAAGAAAAATGAGAAAACAATAAAGGGTTTAATAAAGAGAAACAGGGAAAGAGTTAAGAAGGACCCTCATGGGTCACAGTCATCCTAAGTGTTGGGAAGGCAACACAAAAGTGCCAGGGAGAATTTGCTCCGGAGGAATCAGAGGACAGGAACAGGCCTGAAACATTTCTCAAGCCACACACAGATAGATTAAAAAGAAACAAATCAGAACAAAACATTAGAAAACACAGCCGACTCCTCAGTGACTCTAGGGGTTTAAACACAACAGACAAGTCACTTGCTGAACTATAAATGAATCTGAGTGCTGGGTGCTCTCACGACTGTAACCCCATCATTTTGGAAGACCGATGAGTGAGTATTGCTTGAGGCCAGGAGTTCAAGACTAGCCTATGCAACATAGCGAGACGCCAGCTCTACAAAAAACTCAGCTGAGTGAGGTCGCATGTGCCTGTAGTCCTAGCTACATGGGAGGCTGAGTCAGGAAGATCGTTTGAGCCCAGGAGCTAGAGGCTGCGGAAAGATATGATTGGACGCCTGCACTTTAGCCTGGGCAACAGTGAGACTCCAGCTCAAAAAAATAATGATTTGAGGCAACTCCTGGGAAAATAAGCTTAAAAATTTAATAAAGCATCCCTGTCAGTCTAGAACACTGTGTGTATGAATAGGTTTTGCCCTCACAGAAGTAACCCGAAAGAGAAAATTCATGCTACTAGTATCTGAATGAATGTGGCACAAAAAGATAAACTTCTTAAGATGTGGTATCAGTGTTCAAGCCTCACATATATACAGTGGTCAAGGATCAAAGCCTAGCTAGCTAAGACTATTTGAGCACATTTATTTTGTACCCTGAGACTTTGCCAAAGTCTTTTATCAGTGCCAGCAGGTTTTTGACAGATTCTCTTGGATTTTCAAGATATAGGATCATATCATCAGCACAGAGGGATAACTTGACTTCCTCTTTTCCTATTTGGATACCCCTGATTCCCTTCTCTTGTCTAATTGCCTGGGTACATATACACAATGGAATATTATGCAGCCATAAAGAATGACAGATATATGGACTTTGCGGCAACCTGGATGGATTTGAAGTCGATCATACTCAGTGATTTATCACAGAAACAAAGAACAGAGTTCCATATGTTCTCACTCATAAGATGACCTTGAACAATTATAATGCTATAAGAAAGCGATTGGCAGTAATGGGAAACTGTAGGTGGGGGGTGGGGAGGTGGGATTGGCAGTTGAGGGAAACTGCTAGGGGAAGGAGTGGCATACTTCATTAACAGGGGTACCTGCATGATCAATGTTTGTATACCTAACCCTGAATTGTACCCCACATCTTTACAATAAAAATTTTAAAAAATAATTTTAAAAAGCATTGCTATTAAAAAGAGAAAAAAATGATTTGAGCATGACTTTTGGCTGATAAGTGGCTTAAAAGATATGGGGTAATCGTTAGGTAGCCAGGATAAAAGATAAAAACAAGAAAAAAATTTGAGAAGAAATTTCAGAAGATGCATATCGCACGGGAAACAGACTTCACATGTATGTGCCAGAATCTTTTTTTAGAATGATGTGACTTCCTCCGGATATATTCCCAGAAGGGGGATTGTTGGGTTGTACATGAGGTCAATTTTTAGATCTTTTAGGTATAACTACACTGTTTTCCACAGAGGTTGTGCTAGTTCACACTCACACCAACAGTCTAGAAGCATTCCCTTTTCTCCACATGCTTGCCAGCATTTGTTGTTTTTTTGAGTCACTGAGGACAGCCATCTTGACTGGAGTTAGGTGGTATATCAGTGTGGTTTTGATTTGCATTTACTTGATGATTAGTGAGGCTGAGCATTTTTTCACATATCTGTTGGCTACTCGAATGTCTTATTTTGACAAATGTCTATTTATATCTTTTGCCCTCTTTTTAATAGACTGCTTGTTTATCACAGCATTATTCACAGTAGCAAAAACATGGAACCAACCATGCTGCCCATTGAAAGTAGACTGGATAAAAAATGTGGTACATATTCTCAATGAATTGAGACAAAATTATGGTCTTTGCAGCAACACAGATAGATTTAAGAGCCTATAATACTAAATGATTTATCACAGAAACAAAAAACCGAGTGCCACATGTTCTCACTCATAAGTGGACCCTGAACATTAATCACAATACTATAAGAAAGGGATTGACAGGAATGGGACACTGTCAGGTGAGGGAGAGAGACACAAAAAATCAATTAAGGGTACCTGATCTCAAACCAAAGGGAGGCCCCTTGCCTGTATGTTGACCACTTATCTGCCTAATCCCAATTGTATCCCACATCTTTAAAATAAAATAAATTTTAAAAAAATTAGCCAGGCATGGTTGCACATACCTGTGGTCCCAGCTACTTGGAAGACTGAAGCAGATCTTCTGAGCCCAGAGGTCAAGGCTGCAGTAGTTGTAATCATGCAATTGCATTCCAGCAAGCGCAACAGAGTGAGATACTGACTCAATAAAAATAAATAAATACATACATACATAAATGGAAAAAAAAATCACCCATCGAGTACCACACTCACCATGGAGGCAAGGAGGTGGGAATGAGAGGTAGGAAAGAGGAGCAGGCATGGGCTGGTCCGAAGCCCAAACCGCAGGTTAATGTCATATGCCTATGTAACAAATCTTCACATGTACCCTCTGATTCTAAAATAAAATAAAACTTAAAATAATACAGATTAAAAAAAAAAGAAATAGTCTAATCTTCATAGTCAGTTCAGTCCTGCCATTAAACACTAAGAAAAAAAAGACTAAGGAAATAACAACATTCACCCTGGTAGAGAGGAATAAGTAACCACAACTGCTACAATGTATTATTTGAAATGTAAAATTGTCAACAAAATTTATGAGCCATGCAAAGAAACACCAACAGGTGACCTATATATAGGGGAAAAAAGGAAATAAAGTGGTTTTCAAGAAGCCCAAGTCTTAAAGGCAGCAGACATGGCTTCAATGTAGCCATTATAAATATGCTCAAAGAGATGAGAAAAACTATATCTAAAGGACTTAAAGCAGACATGAAAGCAATGTCTTGTCAAATATAGAATATCAATAACAGGATGGAAATTCTTTTAAAAGAACCAATGGTAATTGCAGAGTTGCAAAGTACTATGACTAAGATTATGATTCACTAGAGGACAATAAATATAGTGTTCCATATAACCCCCAAATAATACTACTGATGTTTACCCAACTGCTTTGGAAAATTTTGTTAACATGAAGAGTGGAAGTTTATAGTGGCTTCGTTTATAATTGTCAACAATTGGAAATAATTAAGATGCATTTCAATAGGTGAATGGAAATAAAAATGTAGTATATCCATACATGGAATATTATTCAGCAATAAAAATAAATGGGCTACCAATCTGGTATGGTCTGGATGTTTGTCCCTTCCAAATCTCATGTTGAAATGTGACCCCCAGTGTTGGAGGTGGGAACCAGTGAGAGGTGTTTGGCTCACAGAGTTGATCCCTCATGAATGACTTTGTGCTGTTCTTCTAGTAGTGTGTGAGTTCTTGCTTTACTAGTTTATGTGAGAGCTTTATTAGTTCATATAAGAGACCCTGGCACCTCCATGCTCTCTCTTTTTTTCACTCTCACCAGGTGACATACCTTTTCCTCTTGACTTCTTCCATTAGTAAAAGCTTCCTGAGACCCTACCAGAAACCAACCAGATGCTGGTGCCATGCATTATTGTGAGCCTCTGAGAAAAAAAAACAAAATAAAATCCTCTCTCTGGTTTTTATGCGTTACCCAAATCTCATGTATTCCTTTACAATAACGCAAAACTGACTAATTCATAAGCCACTGAAAGAGATGGATGAATCTTAAATGCATACCGGTAAGCAAAAGAAGCTAATCTGGACAGGCTACAAATACTGTAAGATTCCAATTCGATTACATTTTGAAAAAAGCAAAACTATCTAGATGGTGAAAATATCACACTTGCCAGGTATCCAGAGGTGCAGTGGGGAAAAAAATGTGGCTAAATAAGTGAAGTGTCAAGGATTTGTGGGCCAGTGAAATTATTTTGTATGATAATGTAATGACAGATACTTTTATGCATTTGTCAAAACCCATCAAATTTTATAATATGAAGAGAGAATCTTAATGTATCCAAATTAAAAAAAAATATATATATATATGGGATATTGGCATTCCTAGGATGGTAGGCAAAATGAAACACAATAATCTAACTAACTGCATTGGAAATGTATAAAACTTCCTCTTTGAAAGTGATGTGTGGGAAAATTGTTTAACTACACAACCCTGGAAATGAATGAAGTATGTCAAACTAAAGGCAAAGAATATGTATGTAAACACTGTAATCTAGTTAATAAAGCTGTTTCCATAGGGGCACAGGTTAACGATTCTGATACTGTTATATATGTATACTGGAAAGGAGAAATGAAGGAAATGATTGGCAGATGCTGACAACCAGGTTTCTCCCTGTTGAATGAGAGTTTTCACATAATCAAGGAGAGGACTCTAGAAGCATCTATGTTATAATAGATTGGAGTTCCAAGTAACAGTATGAATTCATATTTAGCTTTGTATAGATACAGTCGAGCAATTAAGTGGTGATGTGGTAAATTAGAACAATACACCAAACTGAAAGTAACAATTAAGCTTTTTATTAACTTAGTGCGACCATGCAGGCAAGATTCAAAAGAGAAGATAGTGGCTCCCAGTGTAGCCTTTCTTCCCATAGTACAGCACTTGGTGAAGCTCAGCAGAATCAGCACAGATCCAGAAGTAGAGATCATTCCACCACCTAGGAACCCCAATCAAAGGACTCCTGCCTCTTTATGGATTTGTGAAATAGAGGAACAGAGAAGAGAAAGGACTAGAACTGGAAGGGTACTTAGTCACAGTTGAGAAAAGTAACTTAGTTGAAGCACCTAAAAAGAATGTCTCCTATTGAGCCACCTGGATTCAGAATGCAGGTCTACATATGATCACGGCTGGCCCAAAGAAACCCGAGTCCCTGACTGCAGCTCCTTCTAGAAAACTGCAGTGCACTGACCATGTACTTAGTAGTGTAGAGTGTAGCTCTCTTATGCCCAGCATAATGCTTGCCACGAAAAGCTTTGCATGCAATTACTAAAGGTTGGATTTGGAACAATACACATAGGATTTTGACTTGACACTGAATTTTTCAATAGTTATATACAGAAATATGTATAGATATATGTATACACATAGGTTAGTATACAGGCATATGTTTCCTTGCTCTGATAGCTGTGAGGACTTTAAAACAATGACATTCCAGTGGCAGTGAGTATACATAGTAACCAGATTTTTTTTTTTATTTCTAAAAGCATTCTCAGCCAGGCATTATGGCACACACCTATAGTTCCAACTACTCTGGAGGCCGAGGCAGTAAGATCAGTTGAGCTCAAGAGTTTGGGGCAGTGAGTTATGATGATTGTACCACAAACATAACTCTAACCTGGGAAACAGGGAGTCTCTCTCACTCTCTCTCTCTCTCTCTCTCTCTCTCTCTCTCTCTCTCTCTCACACACACACACACACACACACACACACACACACACACACACACACACACACAGCAATTCCCAATTTAAGTAGCCGAGGCTTTTTAAAGAAATGGCTGACTTTAGAACCAGGCTGAGAATAAACAAAATATGTACTGTCAGAAAGTAAGAAGTTCTAAAAAGACAAATATACAATAACAAAATGATATAGGAGCCAATATAAAGATCTCCCAAGGACCAAGGCTGAAAAACTTTGAGCAACATAATAAATATACTGAATTATAAGCCAATATATAAAATGAATATTTATGCATTCATACTTGTATAAACAAATAATTGAATAAATGTAGGAAGGTAAGAGACAAATCCCTTGTGTAGAATTCCAAATAAAATATTTAGATACTTTGCCCTCAGGGAGGTGAAGCATAACTCAAACGTCCCTTAAGCATAGTCTAAGCACAGCGATTTGCTTCCAAAGAGAAAGGGAGTGGAAGAAACTTTACAGTGGGGGAAACTTATAAACAGTAACTTATGTAGATGATCAAGGTCAGCATCAGCAGTGAAAAGTCAGGTCAAAGCTTGAGAAACTGTAACAGCCAAGATGAGTCTATTTACTGTATTTCCTCACTTAGTCAAGGGTAAATTCCAGTTTGAAGTTCTTAATTCTTCATAATTTTGTGTGGTATGTAACATTCTCAGCATATACTGCCTCTCCTGTTTTTATTTACTTATTTGTGATCACTTCCTACGCATGAAGCCGTTATGAAGTCAATGAAAGTTCTATAAACACTATGTCTCTGTTCAACCTCTTTTAGTTCCTTTCATGTTGTTTGAAGAATTTGTTTTCCATAGGATATCTGTCCAGAGTAGCTGATGATACTGTTTTTGTACAATATGAATATTTTTAACCTTGTGAAGTTAAATGCATCTCCAACTATCCAGAAAGAGACTACTTTATATGTCTTATATGTAAGTACCTCCACTCCATCAAAACAGAGATGAAGATCCTTGGTAACAATAAAATGGAGACTCCTCAGATGCCTTAAAACAGAGGTATAATTAATTCCAACTTTGCTGTATCCAATTTACATCTTAGCGTCTCTAGTTAACAGCAGTGGCATTAAAGTTATCCTCTCCAACTGGAACAGCTTTATATCATCATCCCTTGCCAACTGAGTAACTCTAGTACATTTAGCTGTCAGAAATGAAAGTTACCCTCTCGATCTTTTCTTAGAAATTAAATAAATCTGCTAGCTTAAGTAAATGAGGTAACAATGCTGTAGTAAAACAGTAATGTGCACATACACTGTAGACCAAGATGTGGAGTAATGCATATGTATGTTGGAGTATAAAATGGAATTATGCTTCCAGTTCAATGGGTAGTTGACATTTTATTAGATATTTTCCTTTTTTTGGAAATAAGAGAATTCCTAGAATTGCTTTGAGCGTGGGAACAATTCTCAATGTTAATTAAATGAAACACTGATCAATTATCTAATCAGGTGAACTTGAAAAAAAATAGAGTTAGTTTTAGGCATCCCATTTAGTTATTTTAAAAATACACCGTTCTTCAGTGTTTGATTAAGGTTGGTGTCATAGTCTCATCTTCAGGGTCTCTATTATTATTGTAAAATGGTTGTTCTTATAAAGTGACAGCAGTCTCTTTTTTCTGTTTCTTTGACTATAAATAGCATAGTAAGCAGAATTAAGTCGATAAAAGTTAACTGTAGTTTCTAATCTCAGCCACCGGAAGGTTACTGGAAGAAAAAGGAAAGGTTGTTGAAAACCTGTGGATCAGTTTCACTGACTAGAAAGTTCCAGAATTGATAATGTTATATTTTATTTCAAAGAGCAAGTTTGCTACTAATTCAAGCGTAAAACAACTAATTGTCCCAATAAAAAGTGAGCATTCCCACTTAATAAAACCACAAGTCAAGTGATTTTGTTCTGAGGCAAGTATGTACACACAGATAAATATTCAAAATATAGTAGTTGGGCAATTTTATATTTAACCCACTTTCTGGCCAGAGATGGGCAATGGAGTTCCAACAGAAGCAGGAAGGAGTAATGGACACGTATGTGCCTAAAATAAGACCTGTGTGATCAGAAAGCAGAGTGCAGGGGAAGAAATAAGTCAGGGTCTAAAATGAAACAGGTTTTTATTGGACAGGCGAAGATCTTCTGTTTTTGTTTTGTTCCATCAGAAAAATGAAAAGTACTGGTTGCTTTAATGTAGAGGGTCCAGGGATATGATATGCTAGAATTGTTAAAGGTAATTGAGGTTGCACTCTGAAGAGTAGATCGGAAGTGGAGTGGATAATTAAATGTGAGCAAGTCAAATAAGAGGCTTTTACTTAATCCAAGTGAAAGATGATGGTGGATTAGATGACGATGTTTGAAGTACAGATAGAAAGATTATGAGGCATATATGAAGGGAAAAAAATGCACAAAGCTGGGGATTGCTTAGATACAGAGTATACCAGTCAGTAAATAACTTACCGATTTCTAGCGTATGCAACTTTTTGGATGATGGTGTCTAGCAAAATTACAGAATTTGGTGTTCTCACATTAATGTATTTGAAGGTCTTCTTAACAGACAGAAACAATATAACAAGTGCAAAATAGAAGAGCCAAACATGACTTATTCTGGACATTTTATTTCTACAAAATGCTGCTTAAATTGGATTTAATTTTCCTGGAAGCCTCATCTTATTTTATACCTTTCATAACAATTTTCTTGCCAAGGAACTGTATTTTGTGAATGTCATACTGTTTACGGTTGGCTCATATATTGTTGGGCTCTTTCTTTTTTCTACTTCATGTATTACTTTTTAAAATGCCATTAACCAAACGTAGATCTAATATCAACTGCCAAGTGTACTGTTATTTGATACAAATTGTTAAGTAAATTGCTAAATAAATTTCTAGGAATAAAATAAATACAAATAGATAAATTAATTTCTAGGAAATAATTTTCTTAGATTATTTAAACTCTGTCGGCTTAATTTTTCTAGTTTGAAAACAGAAATTATATACTATTGTTTTTTTCAGAAAAATAAATTTTATTTATATAAATGATTTCATATTTACTTGAGAAATGTAATAGATGCAACTAATACAATATACAACAGTTATTCAGAGTTTTCTTCATTTTTAAGGCAGCTACTCTTCACTGGGATTAGTATGCACTTATAATTGTGCAACTATAGTATGTTTCTCTTTATAAATTTGTTTTTATGATGCTTATGAGTGCTATATCTTATCAACAATAAATCTAAGCATATGCTATGGTACTAAGTTACATAAATATTAATGACTATGGAAATTAAAAATCAATTTTTGTATCTTTTTATTTATGTACCTGTGTATAGTTAGAATTCTTACACTAAAAATTTTAAATAGCAGTTTTACCAATGACTGTACTTTAAATTTATTATTTGTTAAATCTTTAGCCAATGGGGATTATAGTTCAACAAAATATTTTCTAAATCTTAAAATGATAGATTGATGATATTTTAATGATATGGTTGTATTAACAAGAAAAAAAGTAATATATTAAAAAGATTGTTTAGCCTGATCTAATGCACTAAGGCTGGTTTAATGTTTTAATATCTAATCAAAATTTAGATAACTTAAATAAGGTATAAACAAATCAAATACCTGTGTGTGTGTGTGTGTGTGTGTGTTTGTGTGTGTGTGTGTGTGTGTGTGTGTGTGTGTGTGTGTATTTGAGTTGAAGTCTCACTCTGTTTCCCAGGCTGGAGTGCAGTGGCAAACTCACGGCCACCGTAGCCTCGACCTGCTGGACTCAGGCGATCCTCCCACCTCAGCCATCCAAGTAGCTGGAACTAAAGGCACGTGCTACTGCACCTGGCTTACATTTATATAAGAATATATAAGCTTTAAAAGGTGATAAATATATATGTATATATTTGACTCCAACTCAAATATATATATATATCCCTAGGTATTTGATTTGTTTATACCTTATTTAAGTTATCTAAATTTTGATTAGATATTAAAACATTAAATCAGCCTTAGTGCATTGGATCAGGCTAAACAAGCTTTTTAATATATAGCTTTTTTTCTTGTTAATACAACCATATCATTAAAATATCATTAATCTATATATATATGAACAGAAAATGGTGAGAGAACAATTGTGATAAAAAGATCGCATGCTCTCTGAAATCATTAAAATTCAATTAATAAATAAGAAAATAGACAATCAGGACAATTTGAGGACAAAAATATTCTGTAAAGCTATTCTAAATATTAACTTAAATGGAACTTGATGTAAGAGAATAATTTTTGTTCATTTTATCTTTATTATAATTGTTTTAAAACATAGAACTCACATATCTAATTAAGAACTGAAATAACAGTCATATACTTGTAAAACCTGAGCAAATTTAGAAAATTTTGAAAAACATTCACATTTCATTAATTCTGATGTACTGCTTTTAAGGTTTCTGTAAATTATCATGATATTTCCAAATCAACAGAAATGCTGGACATAGATTACAACTGATAAATGAATCATTTAATTGGCAAATAAACTCTTTCTATAAAAATTCTTATAAGTGAAGAGCATTTATTTCTTCTCACACTATTATGATTCACACACACACACACACGTGTGAGAGAGATCCAATTCCTATTATTTAATTGGAAAGAGTAACTATTGGTTCATATAAATATTATAATCTGATGAATCGGTTTAAAAGTCATTTCAATCAGCTATTTGCCAACAAACATAGAAAGCAATGAGATAATCTATTTTGATTGAATGTAAGTAGTTAAATTAATTTTATATACAATAATGTTCTATCAGATAGATTTTACACCTCTAATTTTATAATAGATGTTTTTATTTAGCACCATTTACAAATTCCATTATGCAATTTTTTCCTTCATATATTTATGTGAGCTAATATTTGTTTAATGTTTCCTCTTTTCTCTGATTTCTTTATACTAAGTACCATATACTTTGCTTAATAATAGATAAATAATTTAACCAAAGTGACAGTTTTGATAATCAAAAGAAGAAAGTATAATTTCTGATCAAATAAAGAGCTTTATTCATTTGGGTCTGAAGAATGATCATGTGAATGTTACAAAAAAGTCAGTCACTGAGGCAATGAGTATTGGGGTACTATAAAACAAGGACAAAGGAGGAATTCCTTCTCAGGTCTGTCTGCCTATCCCACTGAAGTCAGGGTTTTATATGGTGGGAAAGAAATGTAGAATATAGGAATTAGGGAGGATTAAGGAAGACATTTGAATAGGGAGGGGTCTAGCATCTCATTGTCTGGATGTAAGTGACCTGGTAGGTTTTAATTTCTTCATATTATAGGACAGAGCGTCAGTTTTCTGAGAAAGAAACTCAGAAATGACAAACATAAACATTAAGCTTTAAGAAGAGAGGGTTATTTTCTATGTTTATTTAAAACTGAAACCATTAGTTCTTTGGGAAAATTGGGCTGGTTTCAAGAACTGCAGTAGAATTTAATATGATGAAGAATTTCTTCATTTGTGGCACAATTATACCTAAATCTCCTGCTACTTATCAGGCTCTGTTCTAGACTTTGTTTTGTTTTGTTTTGGCAATGAACAAGAACTCATTGCTCATACTTGTATAGCTTATGGTTTAGTGAAAAAGAACAGAAATAAACAACTTACAAATAACCTAATCACCAAACCTGTCACATACTGTGGCTAGTGTCATGAATAAAATAAATTAGAGCTTGGTGGTAAACAATTTACTGTGCTTTCAAGAACGAGGTCTTTAAAGAGACCAATGTGGTGAACGGAATCTAGTCATGCAAAGATCTAAATAGAGCATCCCAGGTGGAAATATCAATCTGGTGATGACATCTGTTATGGGGGTTCATTCAGTATCTTAAAATGAAAGCAACAGATGACTCTTTCCATAATGATGTGACTCATCCAATACAGTGCCAGAAGTAGAGTTACAGTTAAAAATGTGACTGCTTTATTTAACATAAACATGTATACATGTATATCTAAATTAGCTTTTTGTACAAGTGTATAATAAATCTGTACCAGCGTGCCAGTTTTTAGAAATTATCTTTTATCTCCATTTTTAAAGGGAATTAGATGATATTTTTAACTTCCTGTCTATTGGAATTTTTCTATAGCTAAGAGTAATGGGATTTTACTGGAAGATAGAATAGTTGAGTAATAGAATTTTACTTGGAGATAGACTTAGTATTTACATTTGCATTGTATAAGTCTAAATTTTACTTTCTAATGGAACTTTCTTTGAATGAATGGAATATTTTTTGGTAAAATTTTTCCCTTGGAGATGGGAAAATATTGGCCTATTCTTATCTAGTATGCCATGTAGCTGATGGTAACTGATCTAATTCGGATTATTTCTTTCTGGAGAAAAAAAGGTCATTTTTTTTTCCCAGTAAGCTTTGAGGTTTGCTTGATATTCCTTGATATGTTGATGACTTTTGCTTTTGCAACTATTTCTAACTGGAAGTCATTATATATTCATCAGTCTTTGCATTCTTGCGCTTTTCAACTTAACTCCTTTTGTTCAAAGGTAGTGTTTATTTTTTTTTCATTGCTCTCTAGTGGTTTATTTCATACCCTCTATTCCTTCCTTTTCTTCCAAATCTCTTTTTTGATAGGTTTTAGAAATCCTAAATATATTCTCCATATATTTGAACAGTTCTCAAAAATTTCACTCTTGTTTGCTGTTTACATTATCAAGATAATGACTATTTTCGTTGAACTTCTCACTAATTGGCTTATCTTTTAAAATGTAAATATCAAGCTATTCAGTTTATAGTATTGATTCACTCACACACACACATACCTCATATATAAATTTTCAGTGACCAAATTCTCATCTTCAATTTTCTAAAATAATTTTTTTTAAATTGTGGAATAATCTTTCCCCTGACCACAAATACTTATCTATAAAAACACTAACTCATAAATATTTGTTGTATCTTCTGTGACCCATGCTGAAGAAGAAGCTCCTGCCTCAGTTTTGTGATTCCTGTTGCCCTGAGAAACAGCAGTAGGAAACATGTAGTAGATGTTAAAGATTCTCTTTGAATGTGACATATGCTAATTCTACTAGCTTTCCATTGGCTTTTGCCAGTTCAAAGCAAGCATGCTGTCCATAAAGCAGATAGTATAATGTTTCTGCACAAGGCAGTAGTGAAAAATTGAGAATAATAAAAATTTACCAGAGTTTGTCTTCTTGTTCACAATTAGTTGCTCTTATCTGTATGCAAAACACATACCAAGAAGAAACTCCTCAAACTTCCAACCATGGGGTCTCATATTAATCTCTGTATAATGTCCAAACATCACTCTTGCACATTTATGAACAGAAAACAACAAACGAGCATTAAATTGTTTGTCTTCCACTCAAGGGACAGTGTAGAACAGAAAAGGGACAACTGCATTAAACATTCCCATCAAGAAAGAGGAAGAACAGAGAAAAAACAGCAGTCACTGGCAAACAGTTGAAATATTTTGGGCAGAGTTTAGTGGGATCCATGCACTTTGGTGGTAAAAAAAAAAAAATGTTCCTTGATGAGAGACTAGTTTCCTTCCTGTACACCGCTTTATAGGTCTTTCTTCTCTATAGCTCTTGAGTCCACATTCTGAAAGGTTTATTTTTTTCTGTTGTATGTTCAGCTATACCTGAGGAATGTCTTGAGACTGCTTCCTCTGTGGAAACTAAGCAAAATATATTTTTGCCACATGTCCTGCCTGTATAAATTAGATGGTCCTAAGGTCATCTTAAATTACAGTCATTTTCTTCTAATCTAGCTTCCGTGTTTTTCTGAGGTTAAATCTTTTTGAATCTTATTTGTGTTTCTTTCTTTTAAGTCTGTTTTGTGTGTGAGTCCCTGTGCTTACAATTCTTTACAAGATATTTATCTCCTTCTAGATTTGATTTTAATTGCCCTGAGCTCATTAAGCTTTCTTGGGAAGGCTGCATCCAACACTTCCTATTTTTTTCCCAAGTCACTGAAAGAATTTAATGGGTCTCAGTTTAATAAATGTTAATGTCTGAACAAACTTCTTATCATAAGGATAAGTTAATCAATTATTGTATCTTATAGCAGTTTTCAATTTTCTCTTTTACTTATTTATTTGGAAAGCAAATGAATCTTTAAACTTTGCTTACAAAACTGATGATCATTTCTTAGATCATGTAATTTCCTGTCAAATAAAGACAAAAATAACAAAGATACATTAACAGCATTCTGTTTCTAAACCTCTTCACCTAAAACCTAAGGCTCATTAAGAATATTGTTTGGTTTCCTGGATATCATATGTGTCAGTTTTACTAAATGTTTCACTAAGATACTATTTTAGCAGACTACTATTTTCTTGCCTGCCTATTCCCCAGCTCCTGAAACAATGTCACAAAATTTGGGTTCTGTTTTTTGTTTCTGTGACAGCACTCCACTTCAATGTACTCTCTTCATTAGTCTGATTTTATTAGATTATGCTGCAATGATATAGCCACATTGCAATATCATTGGCTTGCAATAATAAATATTTTTATTTAACTTGTGTCACATGTCCTTTGCAGGTCAGCTCTTACCCTTCTCTATGCTATATCCCTTCAATAGTCCAGAATGCATAAGTGAGTGTAATCATAAGATTGCAATCCCCAGGAGAAATAAGGAAGACTAGTTGAACTATGATATGCCTCATAGGAATTCTTGCGGAGGGCATATGTCATTTTTTTTCACATTTTATTGACCAAAGCTTGTCCTCCATTCAGTGTCTTGTCAATGGAATAGAAAATAGAATCCTTTTACAGAAGACAGTGAATATCTGCATACAATAAAATACCTTAACACAGGTGGACTTTTGTGATAGAACAGATTGCAGAAGAATATGTACCGATGGCTAGATCTATCATCAGGAAATTGCAGTAATCTAGGTGAGAGATGAGGATGGCTGAGATCAGGATAATAATAGCAGATGTGAGAAACGCTCAGATTAAGGATATACTTTGATATAGAGCACATGGTGTGTTCTAACAAACTGGATAAAGATAAGTGAGAAAAAGAAGAATTAGCCTAAATTTAAGTATGTAGTTTCAATTAGGATATAATTACTGTCAGTTGAGGTTGAAGAATTGGAGACAATTTTATGAAGGATTGATGAGAGGGCATAAAGTGTGATGGAAACATCTAGGACTTGAATTCCTGATGTTTTGCACAAAAATGTAAAATGCAATCAATTAGTGTGCTGATATATCATCCAACCCTATTCAGTTGCATGAATATTATCATATGTTACATAGATTTAAACAGAATCATAATTTTTGTCAAACTAACATAGCAAAAAGAGAGACAGAGATGTGCGAGAGTCAAACACATATATGAGGAAGTGAGTACAACACCTGACCACGTAATGTATGAAAGTTAAAGATAGGGCTCAACACATAAGATTTGTGCAACAGTGAAATGTTAATTGGGTTGAGTTTCCATTGGGATAAAAAAGAATCTTGTAGTCTGGATACAAGAGAACTGAAATGCATGAAATTGAGATTATGGATAATTGTCTTCATTTGTGGTTGAGACCTATGATACTACCTTCACTGTAATCAGCAGAAGTAGGCTGAAGAAAAACTCATTGAAAGAGTATTTCAGTAGTTAAATGCCCATCAACTGATCAGCAGATAATGAAAATGTGGTATATATACGTATTATATAATACACACACACACACACACACACACACACACACCGTAAAATACTATTCAGCCATAAAAAAGAATGAAATAATGTATTTTGAGCAACTTGGATGGAATTGGAGCCCATCATCCTAAGTGAGGAAAACAAGAACAAAAAAACCAAATGTCACTGTTGTACTTATAAGTGGGAGCTAAGCTAAGAGTCTGCAAAGGGCATATAGAATGGTGTAATGGACGTTGGAGACTCAGAAAGGGAGAATGGGAGTGGGGTGATAAATTTTTAAAAATTACTTATTGGGTACAATGTGCACTAGTGCGATAGGAGGGGTACATTTAAAGTTCAGAATTCTCTTTTTTTTTTTTTTGAGTTGGAGTCACTCTGTCACCCAGACAGGAGTGAGTGCAGTGGCCGCTCCCGGCCACCGCAGACTCGCCTGCTGGGTTCTGGTGATCCTTCCGCCTCAGCCTTCCAAGTAGCCGGAATTACAAGCATGCGCTACCACACCCGGCTGATTTTTTGATTTATTGTAGAGATGAGGTTTCGCTGCCCAGACGGGTCTCGAACCCGTGGGCTCAGGCAATCCACTCACCTCAGCCTCCCAAAGGCGCGGGATTACAGGCTGAACCACCGAGCCCGGCTCCAGAATTCTTTACCAATATACAATGCATCCCTAAAATTTTATATCCCTAAAGCTACTGAAATTAAAATAGGAAGGAAGGAAGGAAGGGAAATAAAAAGGAAGGAAGGAAGAAGGAGAGAGAAAAAGGAAGAGAGAGAGAGAGAAAGAAACTAGATGAATAGAATATTGAAAGGTTAATCTGTCACATGGACATTAAATGATTCATGGCTTTTTTATATCTCCATGACCTTCCCCTTTGTAACCTTGTAACCGATTACATTCTGACCTTGTGATTGCCATTTTCACTTGCTTTGACCTAAGTGGTGTTTACAAATTGTTTGAACTCAAGGATTAAGCGCACACACACACACACACACACACACACACACACACACACACACACACACACACACATGTTTCTGCTTGCCCATTTTTGTGTAAGTGCATGATAGATTATTCTTTCCTGCTTCTCTGCTGTGACCATGAGAACATCTTTGGATTAGATAGAGAACTTGTCTGGACTAGACTGCTTAGAATAACATGGAAAACAACTGAATCATCACCATGCTACAGTAGGTGACTGCAATCAACCGCACACCTCAGAATTATATGGGAAAACCCAGCCCCATCATTACAACTGCCTGAACCATAGGTCGCTGCCCAGAGGCTCATGCATGATCTCAAGTAAGGGTGGAAGAACCACATAGTTGATCTGTAGCTTAATGATAAATAACAAATAACATTGTTGTAAGGCACTGGGCTCTAATAGTTACACTGCAATAGCTAACTAAAATATATATGCATATTAAAATTTTTAAATATTAAGACAACTGCAGTAGTAGAGAGTAGCCATAGCTCAATTCCTCAAAGTTATATCATTGTGTGAAGGCAAAATGGAAAAGAAAAGCAAACATACAGAACAAAGCAAAATTGGAGAATCACAGGCCATCTGTTTTGTTAATTTTCCCAGACGAAAACATTCTCATGATAAGAGATAGTTATGCAAGTTGGAAGTAAAACTGCTAAGGAAATCAGGGTCCTATTCTCACAGAGTATGGGAGATAGGAACCCTGTCTTCCTTGATGATAACATTTCAAAAGGATGACTCCTGGGTCATTGAGAAAGACATTCCTGGGTTCTGAAACTAGCAAGAAGTTTTTCAAAAGAAATTACATCTCAAAAGGGCAGAGAAATAATTTACAATTACAAGTTTTTAAGTAAATGCTCTAAGGAGGGGGAAAAAAAAGAAAGGTCTCTGTGGCTAGGACATTTGAATTCTGTAAAGGCTGGTGAAAAACAGGTCAAAGGTCTAGAGGCAGACGGAAGTTTGTCTAAAGTTTAGCCAACTTTCAGGAAAACATCAAGGCCTTCTTTGTCAGTAGAAATTCCTTCTGACTTGGTTCAAATGTTCTAATTAAATCTTTATGTGCTTTGAGGTGAAGCTAATGTTTACCTCAAGAATAATAAAATATTTATCATAGGAAGAAGATATCATGTATGGAGGGTACTCTCTTGGGAACAAATTCTACAAAATCTTCAAAAACTAAAAAAAAAAACTTATTAAATGTATTTTCTGCACATAAAATTAAAGACTTAAGGGCACAACCGGAGAGACAGAGAAAATAATGGAGAGAGAGAGAGAGAGAGGAGACAGATGTCCTTTTTAATAGTCTACATTAGTAGTTGAAATCATCTGATAATGATGGGCTTAACTCTGGAAAGCTCAGTTCTGGCAATTCTACTTAATATTTACATTTTCTGAAGCAAATTAACATGGTAGGTTGTGTATTTGACCTTCATCAGTGTTCAATCTTAAGTGAATATTTAATCTTTTGGGATGATTTGTGTTATCACATACTCTAATAATATTTAATATCCTCATTGGTAAACTAAACCAGCTAAGTTCATCTAGCTATATTTAATTGTTAAATAATTGTTTTACACTTCTATTTTCACATTATTTTCTTTTATTCTTTCCCACTCTTCATTTACATAAAATTTTCTTTTTCTTCTAACATAATTATGATATCTTTAGGCAAAAGATAGCTAAAGGTTGATTGATATTCTTTCGCAAACCTTAAAAGATTGTGCCAGTCTCTGAACCCAAAAGTACATTATTTTTATTTTTTTCCCTAGAACACTAGGATAAATTTACCAAATAGTTCCTCCCTAAATACTGTTATTTTAAGGTCTTTAGACATTGGGACTCTCCATATTGCACAGAATATGGACTTCAAAATCAAATCAATACCTTTAAAATAATATTCTGAGATGTTTCTGATGCTAGTCAGAAATATGACTCAAGTAGTAAAACAGGAGTTGGTGACCGGCACTGGATGGGCTTTCCAATGGCAACGGGTGTTATTTGAGCATGAAAGAAACAAGGTGAATGCAGTAGTGATTTGTCCGAGTTTCAGACTCTTAAAAGTATGCCTATTTGCTCAAGAACCCGGAGGAACCAAATATGACGAGTTAGTTCCGATAAATATAATTCAGCACCAAAAGAAGCTTTAGAAAGAAACTAATATGTTATAAAGAATCGGAACTCAATAATTTTTGTTCAGAATGTATGTCAAGCTGAAACAATATGTGGCCCAACAATGTTCCCTTCCCAAGAAAATGTAAACATAGTTTTCATGAACTACAGTCAGTGGCACAGAACTAAGACACTTATTTTGCTGAGAGTTATTAAGGAGTAAAATTACTATATTTCAACACACAAATTTGATTATTTCAAGCACAAAACATTTCTATAAATTAACATATTTCTTAGAGAGTGAATAATTGGGACTATTTCTTGGTTCAGAAAACTTTATGCCCTCTCAAAAATACAGTTCTAGGTGTCGGGTTTTTTTTTTTTTAACACATTTTATTTTAAAACTATTCTGTTTATAATCAAATATATGCAATTTTATTATTTTACAATTTGAGACTCAGAATTGCTATTAAAGGTATATTTTCTACAAAATCTTTAACCTAGATTTTTTTTTTTTTTTTAGTAAAGCTATTTGATTTTATGTCATAAATAGGTCTTTACATGATAAATAGTGAGGGAAAAGAGCTAATATAAAGCTAACTTCAAGGCAAGAATGTATTTACACAATAAATAACAATAATTCATATGCTTGTTCATTGGTTTTCTGACATGAAGATGTGAATTGTAGTCCTTGAACTCACATTTCCTTTCAGCCAGGGAATTCTTTATCTTAGTCTATGTGGTAGTCTTTATTTAAATGGTGAGGGAAAAAACTTGAATAAAATTAAATAGAAAATATAATACATCTATATTATAAATGGATTTAGAGTTGGAGATTCATGTAAGCAAATGTAGAGGAATTATTTATCCGGGAAGATGAATAATAAACTGAAAACATAATGCTTAAAAGAAACAACTTTCAGAAAATAATACTTTCTATTGTAACAGAAACATCTTATAAAGTCCTTTGGGATTTAAATAAATGCAAATACTTTCCAGAATTTGCATTAATTACAGATTATAGAAGAAGATAATTTCAATAGCATGTAGATAAGAACAGCAATATATTTCAGGAAAAAAAGTATAGATTACTTAGAAAATACAGTTATTGGTCTGTGTGAAATAACCTACATCAAATTAATAAAAATCCATGAAGTTAGAATTGCGATAGGGACCTGAATTTAATTAAGATAAACCATAAGGTTCTCTTTGACATTTTCTACTTCCATGTATATTCTAGCCTCCGGAGCTGCCTGCAAGATTAAGGACTTTGTTTTTCTCTTGGCGAACAATGGACTGTAGGTCATGTTGACCTACTAAATAGTATACAGAAGTTTTAATTGAGTGAAGGGCATGAATAGCTTTGATTAGCAGGATTCTATTGTTCATAAGATTTGTAACATCCCCAAGTGTTCCTATTGATAACACAAATTTTAAGACTAGTATTTGAGATAATTTTCAGACTCTGCTTTCTGGTAGACCGTCTGACACCAGTAGGACCAGTGACCTGAGAACATCACCCCGAAACTGACGAGACACACAAAGACAATATGACATCTCTGGTTTTGCAATCAAGACTTTTAATTTTAGTATGTATTCTAAACAATCTTCTTTGCCTTCAGTTTTAAAATTGTGCTTTAAGCATTTTTTCCCTCCCCTCCTCCTTCTAGGCACTTCTTTGCAACGCAGTGCTTATTTAACTATATGCTTTCTTAGAAATTCCAGGGGCTAATCCTAAAGCAAGCCAGGCAGGAAGAGTGTGAAGGCAGCTAATCTACAACTAGATCACAATCAGGGTGATGCTACCTAGACACCCCTGAGAATTCCAGAGGCTAACGTTAAAACAAGCAAGGCCTGAGTCTAGATTGTAAAGCCCTCTCACCTGAGAGGATTCATGGACAATTATACCACCACCTGAAACAGTCAAGATGATGCTGATCAGATTCCTGAATGGACAATTACTCGAGATTGCTTTCAGAACAAGGACACATAGACCCCACACCCTTCCCCACTCCCATGTTTTCTATATCTGTTTTCTCTTTCAAAGCCCTTCTGATCAGCATCAAATTTGAAATTGCACTTGACACATTAGTCTGTCCTCTTGTCAGAAAGTCAACTTTCTAAATAAATCCGTTTTTTACTTTCACCAACTCTCATCTTTCACGTTTGGCTTTGAATGGCCAGCGCTTGGACCTGGGTCTGGTAACAATTTCATTCCCAACCAATCAGAAGTCTTAATTTTCTGAACCACTGACCACCAAATTACTCCCAAATCCCTATCCTCTGAATTCTCAGAAAGGGGAATTTCAGAAATATTTCCTGTCATCTTTACCCTGTTGGTGTGTGATTATCATACTGTTTCTCTTAAATTTTTGTTGTTGTTGTTGTTGGAGTCTGACTCTGTCACCCAGACTGGAGTGCACTCATGGTCACCACAACCTGGACCTGCTGGGTTTAGGCGATTCTTCCACCTCTATCATACTTTTTCTATTGTAACAACTGCGGCTTTAGTCTTGGCTTTTCTGGGCAGTAGGCATAAGAACCTGGTCAGGCCATTACATGTAAAGTGTCTAAAAATCCTATGCCATGATGTGATGATTGTTTCTTTCAATAGTTAATTAGGAACTATATATTTAATTGAGATATATTAATTCTGTCCTATTTTATTCTCAGCTATTAGTCATTAAATTCTGACTAATATTAATTTGTAATTCTATCATACGTGAATAAATTGTTGGGAAGAAGTGATGTTGTGATGAAAGATTTAGGATCTAGAATGTACAGAGACATTAAGAATGAGATCAAAGGAGAAAGAGAGAGAGAGAGAGAGAGAGAGAATGAATTGTAAGCTTCTATATTGGTAAATATGTCAGACTAGATACCCTAAATGACCCTCTCTTTAAAAAAAAGTAATTAATAAAAACCATTTATTTGAATGTATTGCTGAGATAACAACAACAACAAAAAATCAATGAAGGTCAAGTCAAAGTACCAGAAGAGTATAGAAGATTAAAAAAAAAAAAAAAAAGCACCAAAGTTTACTATTTCCCAGAAAGTTTCTACCAAATCCTATAGACCTGGAACAAAACAAAGAAAATTTCCTAAAATAGTAGAAATAAGTCCATGTAATAAATTCATGTTGTCTTTAGACTACAAGCAATTTGTAAGTGAAATATATTGTAAAGTAACTCTGAACTAGTAAAGTCTTGCATGACCAGAAAATATAACACAAAAAAATCCCTTAAGAATCTTTGGAAAAATTGAATGTCAACCCCTATTCAATTAATTTCAAAACCAATTAACAAAGAAATAAATGATCTCAGTGGTTAGAATTATCAGAAAATATGAATAATGAGTATAATAAACATAAATATGGAGCTTGAAAGAATACATAAGGAGAAACAGAGTAACTAAATAACTAACACTACAAAATTATATGAAAATATTACAAAATTATAAACTGATGGAGCCATGTTAGCTTTATAAACAAGAAGACACAATGTCATGCCAATATCAATATTTATTAACTGATATACAGATTTGATGAGGACAAATTTTGGGTAGTGACGCATAAAAAATGTATTTAGAGGAGCATAGAATAAAAATAGTCAATATTTTATTGAGAATGAAAAAGGAATGGGGCAAGAGTTTGCTTAATAAATCTGAAGAATCACTTTGAAGCCATCTCAATTAGGACAGAGTAAAAATGAAAGAGAATTAGGAGCTCAGAAAGACACTCATGAAATATGTAATAATTTGATTTCTGATAAAGCAGGTATAGAAGATTCAATTCAAGTTGAATTAAATACCGAAAAGTAAAGAAAATCTTAATACCTTTGTAATGTATTTTCTTCTTCCAAGTTAAATATATAAAAATGAATACAACTTTTACCAATAAGAGCATGGAGTATCATGCCAGTTTTTTATATTATCTACTATCTATCATCTATCTAACTGTATGTTTTATAAATAGATTTTAGTAAATATAAATGATGATTATTTTGGAAAGTTGATTTCTGGGTAGATTTTATATTTTCTTTTTTTCTGCAATGCATAATGCTTTATAGATAAAGTCAGAATATATTATGTTTTTCAGAATATAATGTCAATCTTTTTTTAAGCCTTCATTATCAAGAAATCTTGCATTTAATATTAAAAGCATGCTTAATTGTTTTATTCCTCTCATAAAACTGTATACATATGTATAATACAATTATGTTATGAGTGGAAAATTAGAAAGCTATTTTAGTTGATATTTAAAATAATGTACTATGGTGGTTTAAAATATTGACTAAGAACTATTTTGCTATCCCTCTATCTCCATCCTCCTCTGTTGCATTTTTATAGGTGTTGTTTCTCACTAAGCTACCCTTATTGAAAATGTTAGATAATAAGCATACACCTTTCCAGGACACACCAGAATAAATAGGACAATGGTATTTTTATAGTGTGGTAAGACATGGAAGAGACATTTTGAGCGCTGAATGTCCATGTCATATATTTTTAATATTTCAAAAATTTTTTAGAACAATTTTAGGTTATAGCAAAATTGAGTGGAAAGTACAGAGATTTCTCAGGTACTCCATCCCCTTCTAGCTCCTTCAGTCTTAACATCCTCCATCAGAGTAAAATATTTATTATGACTAATGAAACACATTGACATATAGTTATCACTCAAAACCTAGAGTTTCCACTAGGGTTCACTCTGGATGTTGTACATTCTGTGGGCTTTGACAAATGCATAATGACATGTATCATTATAGTCATTATATATAGTATCATTATATTATCATAAAGAGTAGTTTTACTGTCCTAAACTTCCTATGTGCCTTGCCTATTTATCCCCTTTCTCTCCTTAATCCCTGGCAACCACTGATATTTTTATTGTCTCCATAGTTTTTCCTTTTCCAGAATATCAAATGGTTAGAATCATGCTTTATGTAGTCTTTTAAAATTGGCTTCTTTCACTGAGTAGTATGCATCTAAAATCCTTTCATTTTTTTCATGACTTGGTAGTTCCTTTTTTTTTCAGTCCTAAATAATTTTTCATTGTCTAGATGTAATGCAAATTATTCATTTGCCTATTAGAGGATATCTTGGTTACTTCCATGTGTGGGGAATTATGAATAAAGTTGTTGTGATCATTTATGGTTTTTATGTAGACATAAACTTCCAACTCTTTTGAATAAACACCAAAGGGTGCAATTGCTGAATAATATGATAGTGTTTAGTTTTTTAAAAAACTGCCAAACTGTTGTCCAAAGTGACTGTCCCATTTTGCATTCCCATTTGCAGCATTATATATTAATATTTATTTTTAGTTGAATCTGGGTTGCTAAATAAACTTCAGTATTGATGACCCTTGTCTAATGGGATCTATATATTAATATAAAGTATTTTGTTAAGAATCAAAAAGTTCTAAAAATGAATTTATTTTGCTGGATCTAACTAGATACTAAAGGCTTTGAAATGTGTTCTGGAAAACAAAATCCTTATCTCCATGAAAAAGGAAAAATAATTTACACAAAATGTTTGGCATTGTTGTTGAAGCACTACATTTTTCCTAAAATATCTGAGTAATTACTTAAATTTTCTACTTTATTAATGTGTCAGTGGACAGCTGGTCTCAGGCTATAAAAATAGCATTAATTAGATGCACAAATAGTTCTTTTTAACTACCCAATGAGATTAAAATTCACATTTTTGCTGTCTGGAAGTAGTCAAATTATTTCTAACAATCTATTTAAATGTCAGCTGAATTTTTATTGTGGAGGATGGAAAAATTGAATGGAAAATATGAAGTTTATAACTACCAAATTAAGCTAAATCACTACTACACTCCTTTGTGTTTAGTACTTCTTAACATTCTGAGTTAAGAAAGCTGATTTCTGGGAAGATTTTATATTTTCTTTTTCTCTGCAATGCATAACACTTTATAGATAAAGTCAGAATATATTATGTTTTTCAGAATATAATGTCAAATCTTTTTTTAAGCCTTCATTATCAGGAAATTTTGCATTTAATATTAAAAGCATGCTTAATTGTTTTATTCCTCTCATAAAACTGTATACATATGTATAATACAATTATGTTATGAGTGGAAAATTAGAAAGCTATTTTAGTTGATATTTAAAATAATGTACTATGGTGGTTTAAAATATTGACTAAGAACTATTTTGCTATCCCTCTACCTTCATTCTCCTCTGTTGCATTTTTATAGGTGTTGTTTCTCACTAAGCTACCCTTAAGCTATAATTATGATCAAGGAGAATCGTATGCTTAATAAAATAAAAGGACTAAAAAAAGGGATAACTAAAGGTTTTAGATATGAATGAACAAAAATATGTAAAGTATGTTCATATTGTCACAGAAATCTTTCAAAAACATATGCATAATGAAAATATTTAACACTTCCTAAAAATGAATTATCTCAATTGTGTAAGAAATTGTAAATAAGATCGCATTTTTAAAAGATAATTTTAAAGACACTCTAAAAATGAAAATCTACAAATAACTCAAATTTGAAAGGATAGTAAAATTTGCTATAACCAAAACCAAACAAAAGTAGATATGGCATATTGTAAAAATAATTATTTTTACACAATTTTTTTTATTATACCAAAAAATGTGAAAACAGATGAAGAAATATATTTAAAAGCTCATGAATTTTTTTTTTTTTTTTTTGTGAGTTGGAGTCTCACTCTGTCGCCCAGACTGGAGTGCAGTGGCCGCTCCCGGCCACCGCAGCCTCGACCTGCTGGGCTCCGGCAATCCTCCCACCTCAGCCTTCCAAGTAGCCGGAATTACAGGCATGCGCTACCACACCCGGCTGATTTTTTGATTTATTGTAGAGATGAGGTCTCGCTGCCCAGGCGGGTCTCGAACCCGCAGGCTCAGGCAATCCACTCACCTCAGCCTCCCAAAGGCGCGGGATTACAGGCTGAGCCACCGGAGCCCGGCTGAATTTTTTTTTTTTTTGAGTTGGAGTTTCACTCTGTCATCCAGACTGTAGTGCAGTGGCTGCTCCTGGCCACCGCAGCCTCGACCTGCTGGGCTCCGGCGAGCCTTCCGCCTCAGCCTTCCAAGCAGTCGAAACTACAGGCGCGCACTACCACGCCCCGCTAATTTTTGATTTATTGTAGAGATGAGGTCTCGCCAAGTTGCCCAGGTGGGTCTCTAACTTGTGAGCTCAGGCAGTCCACTCACCTCGGCCTCCTAAAGAGCTAGGATTACAGGCTGAGTCACCGAGTCTGGCAAAAGCTCATGAAATTTGAAGACTTTTTTTCTTTTTTTACTATTCAAAATGACAAAAAAGCAAATTGTATAAGTACATTAAATGCAATTTAATTCACTATATACTTACCAAGTATTTCTGTGTTCCAAGAACTAAAAATATATAAGGTATTCAAAATCTTTATTTTTCCAAGAGGCGTTTATAATTTGCTAAAAAAAAAAAAAAGAAGAAGAATTACAATAAGATGAGCCTTCTATTAAAAGTTGGAACAGTGGGAGAAAACAAAGTAGGGATCACTTGTATTTAGATAGCAGAGTTAAAGTACATAAAGAGAATACGATTTCCAAAGTGACTTTATGAAAGTGCACAGCACATCAAAAAAGAAACACCGATTTTCTATTACTGAGCATGTAAGGGACATAAGTGGAGATGCATCCAAGATAGAAATCTGAGATCCTATCCTAAAATCTCTTGAACATGATGCTGAGGGATATGGATTTTATATTGCAGGCAATTTGGAAAGTTAAATGATCCTGGGGGAAAAAATGACATTGACATTTATGAATTTTTAGCACTTGACTATTGAGACGATTATATTAAACGAAGGCGATAAACAGAAAATAGGGAAAAACCATAGAAGAAATAGAAATAAACCTCTAATTTCTGGAAAATGAGATTACTAAGTTTAGAGACTTTATTTGCTTTATTTACCTATATAGTATATGATCCTTTCAATGTGCTGCTGAATTTGGTTGACTAGTGTTTTGTTGAGCAATTTTGCATCTGTGTTCTTAAGGAATGCTGGCCTATAGTTTGTTGTTGTAATGTCTGTCTAGCTTTGGTATCTGGATAATTCTGGTCTTATAAAATGAATTTAGAAGTATTTCCTTGTCTTCAGTTTTTGGGGGAGCGTTTGAAAATATTGACATTAATTCCTTAAACATTTGG
The DNA here is from genome assembly GCF_000164805.1 of Carlito syrichta. Taxonomy (NCBI): domain Eukaryota; kingdom Metazoa; phylum Chordata; class Mammalia; order Primates; family Tarsiidae; genus Carlito; species Carlito syrichta. The sequence continues at coordinate 81,227 of NW_007251038.1, read as the reverse complement.
TAGAATTTACCAGTAAAGACATTTTATCCTGGGCATTCCTTCATTAGGAGGTTTTGGTGCTAGTTACAGTTTTGCTTAGACTTTCTATTTCTTTATGATTTGGTACCTGTAGGTTGTATGTTTGAAAATTTCAATAATTTATTCTAGGTCATCCTGCTTGTCAGAATGTAATTGTTAATAATAGTCTCCTATCATCTTTTAATTTCTGTGCATTGGTTACAATGTCTTCTCTTTCATATTTGATTTTATTTATCTGAGTATTCTCTCTTTTTTGCTTAGTAGGTCTAAACATTTGTCAGTTTTGTTTACTGTTTAAAAGACATTGATATTTTTCTAGTGTTTTCTATTCTTTATTTCATTTATCTGTGCTATACTCTTTATTATTTATTTTCCTTTGCTAAATTTAAGCTAAGTTTAAAAATTTTTTTCTAGTTTCTTGAGGTATAATATTAGCTAAAATTTGTTTTTAGTTGAGATGTTTGTTCTTTTTTAAATGCAGTTTTTTTTTTTTTTTAATAAAGAACACTTCTACGTTGGTGGTGGGAATGCAAACTAGTGCAACCTCTTTGGAATGTAGTCATTCACCTTTGTAAGTTTTCCTCTCCTTTGGAGAATCCCATAAATTTTGGTATGTTATGTTTTGTTTTTGTTTGTTTCAAGGTATTTTCTTATTTATCTTTTGAATTTTTTGACATATATATTTGCTATTATGAAAAGTGTTACAATAAATGTGATTGAATAAAAATTGTGGCATATATACACAATGGAATACTGAAGAATGAAAAAAAAAAATCATGTCATTTGCAGCAGCATGGATGGAACTGGAAACCAGTATTTTAAGTGAAACATCTCAGAAACAGACAGACGCTGTGTCTTCTCATTTATACAGAGGTGCCAAATAATATGTATACACAAACATAGAGTGTCGAATGATAGCCAATGAAGACTCAGAAAGGTAGGAGGATGAGAAAGGTGGATGTTAAGACATTTCTTAATGTGTGCAATATATGTCCTTTGGGTGATGGATGCACTAAAATCCTGATTTCAATACTATACAATATACTCATGTGACAAATTTATTGTATCTCATAAAGTTATACAACTTTTCAAACAGGAAAAAAATAAAAGAGGCTGTATGCAGCTTTTGGCCCTTTTACTCTTCTGCCTTTTGCCATATGACGACAAAAAGTTTCTCCTCTCTTGAGAAGGCGGTGTTCAAGACACCATGTTGGAAGCAAAGATAGACCTTCACCAGATAAAAAGTTTGTTGGCCCTTGATTTCAGACTTCCTAACCTTCAGAACTGTGAGAAATAAATTTCTATATAAATTTTTATATAAATTACTCAGTTTATCGTATTTTTATAGCAGCACAAACTAACACACCAATCTGTACATGTCATTTCAAATATTTCCCAACATACCCAAATTCTGAAAATTTAAGTCTTTGTTTTTGTTTTACTCATGACAAACATTTTAATAAGCCATTAGGAAAAGTATCTTTTCAATTCTGCATCTGTACAATTGTTCTTCATACAATTATAAATTTACGTGTAATGTTGTATTATAGATGATAAAAGAGATTTCCTCAATTTTTGTTGAAAAAAATGAAGATGCAATATTGAACTGCAAAAGATTATGATATGTCTAGGTGGAAAGTATGGAAGATCTATTTCTGAGAAAAACACATATTTTAATAAAAAGTTAACAGACTGTTAACATATAGATTATATAGATGAACAAAACTTTTTAATAATAACTTTTTAAAGAACTTTTGTATACAAAATTTCCAAATGCCAAAGAATACAATGGACATCAAACTTTCTTTCCTTTATCCAATAAATTTCTTGAATGCTATCTTTTACCCATGTACTGTCTCAGGTGTTAAATGTACAACAACGAGCAGAACTGATTTACTAGTCTCATAAAAGTACAGGAAAAAGACACTTTGCCTAAGATTATTTCATTTGTTGATAAGAACATAAATAAAAATATGGTTGAGTAATATAGAATCAAAAGTAGTAGAACGTTTGTTAGTCAAGATGGAAAGAGCAGGTCTCTCTAAAGGAAGTCACTTTTGAGCTAAGACTTAAATCTGTGACAAGGGTAGTAAGGCTAAAGCTGAGAGAAAATAAATCCAGGTAACATAAAAATATGAAAATATATGAAACAATGATTGTGTGCTTTTATTCTAGGAAATTAAAAAAAGCCACTGAAGAATTAGTGAAGGCAGTCTTTACAGGGAAGTGGTACACAGAAGCAGAACCAGATGTTATGGGCTTTCTTCCTCGTTAAGATTTATTAATCTCAAGATTTATCTATTGTGATTTATTCATCATCACTTCAAAACCACCTATTTGGAAGATTAATTCCTTTCTTCATATTTTACCACTGACCACTCAAAAGAAGAAGTGCATTTGCTATGATTCTAAATGTGTCATTAGTATGTTTTATTTAAACTATTGTCACCTCAGTTTTTTATGTGCAGATACATATGATAAAAATTTCCCAGAAGTTTTGAATAAGATTTTTTGAAAAAAATGTTTCGCATATAGTGTGTAGTCTTGAATGTGTGAATATACTTTTATTAGCTTCTGTTCCACTGGGTTCAACAGAGCACACAGGAACGTCCTAGGAAGGTCCACCTCTCTCTGATACAGGACGGCCTGGCTGTTGACTCTTGCTGCATTTACAGTGGAGTCCGTGCATAAAATACAGAGAGGACTTCCTATGTATTCATATTCTACAGGGAAAGGCATAAAGTAAACAAGTCTACAAATAAAAGGAGAATCCCAGCATGAGAGGACCAGATCTGCTTACTTATGTGCAAATGAGAAACTGCCTAGCTTGCTGCTATGACTGCCCTGGGCTGTGCCTACAATAGAACAGCAAAAATATGTGACTTTTAAAAACTACAGTTTGATTATTGAATACTAACAATGCTGCTAATAAAAACCCTGTATCTTCTAAATTACCTTAAATAGCTCTTGCTTCGTAAAGAAATGAAGGAAGCAGTTGAACATAAATGTATGTTTTGGTTATTTGTGTTTGTTTGCAGAAGAGTACTTCAATATACAGTGAATTACATTTTCATTTTTATTTAAATATAAAATAACACTGATTAGAGCAGTTCTTAAATTCAGGTTTATAATATCAAGTATTTAAAAAAAAACAAAAATGGTTGTCTAGAATTAATCCAGACAATCTCTAGATGTGAATACTCATTCAAACAATCTCAAAATGTGACTACTCATTAATATTGACTTTTTAAACATGTATCATGATTGCTTCTAGTGTGCAAAGGTATCATCAATCCACTTGTTTTATGTCCCTCTGGGTAAAATGTCTACATGATCTACTAAGGTATTATCAATTAAATGATGAGATTATAATTAAGCAAGACTTAAGTAGTGCAGGAAATATACAAGGGTTTTATTTCACTTGAAATTCCCTTGGTGTATCTTCTTTTAGGCACACATTCACTATAAAAATGAGAACAAATAAATACTTTACTTGTTTCTTTGGCAAAGAAATGGTTCAAATGAATTGGTATGTAACTTTTTGGTAGTATTTTGCCAAAAAGTATATAATGAAACTCAACCTTCGTAGACAATAGGAACCAAAAAAGAGATGAGTGAATCTTTATTTCATCAATCAGATTATGTCAGTGTTATTCAGAGCATTTCACTGTAATTTTTTGAAAGTGCTATTTTTCTCTGTCATTAATTAAATATTCCTCTAGAAGGAATAAGATGGGGTAGTTAAAAAATACACTATAGAGGTATTCTTATATTTAAATGTCCACTCTTCCACATTCCACTATGTGTATAAGGATTATGTGTATGATCTTCATGAAGCATTTTTTTTCCATAAAATATTGGGATAATAAAAATACATCATGTTTTGGATTAAAAAATGAAAGCAATTTTTTGGCATTTAGACAAGTCTTTAGATAGCAAAGATGCAGCAAATAAACCTCTAACATATTAGTATTTATGAATTAATTGGAAAATGTAATAATATATGCCATTGAAAGACCTAAGTGTAAAATTAAATATGATGGAAAAATATGAAGACATTATTATATAAGTCAAAAGCAAATTTACTATGGTGAAGTTGTATTGGAGAAAAATTCAGAGTTTTTTTATTAAGCAAAAAACAAAAGGAAATTCAGGAATATAAGGTCAATAGGATTAAAACCTCAGAGTATTAAATTAAATAAGTTAAAACAACATTTTTTAATTCCATGAGTAGAATTTCCAAAAAATGTTTATTTTCCACATAGTTTAGAATGCTAGAGATAAGACACAAAGTAATAATAGAGAAGGAAAAAATGTTAAGGTAAAAGTCAGTTTTGGGAAATATGAACTTAATAGAAATAGTATTAACCCTAGGATAACAAATTACTTTCTACATAAGGAAATTAAATATTTGTGATATAATAATTATTGGTATATAGGAGAATCTTTGCATAAATTATATTAAATCTCTATCTTGCTGTAGCAATTATGTAGTTACTACAATTAGCTATTCTGTGAATTAAGGCAAACATTTACTTATGGGAAAAGGATGGTCAGACTATGAAAAAATTATTTGTTCTTTTTTCCAATAATGTAATTCTTAACCTCTTACAACATATTGAAACAGATGCTTAAAATTTCTATTATGTTAAGAACAAAAAACAACTATTAATACTATTTCAGTAAACGTAAAGGACTTTTGTTAGCCCTGATACAACCTATCTTGGTGAATATTCCACATGCACTTAAAAAAATGTGCATACTGTTTTTTGTTGGATGTAGTGTTTTATAATACCAATCAGAAAAATTTGGTTAACAGTGTGGTTTCTATCTTCTATGAACTTATTGAATTTTTATTTCTCATTGTAGTAGTTATTGAGAGAATAGTGTTAAACTATCTGATTGTGAATATACCTATTTCTCCCTTAATTCTGCCAGAATTTTGTTCTGTTATCCGTTGCAAATGTGTTTAGCATTGTTATGCACTCATAACAATTTCATTATCATGCACTTTCCTTTTCTTTCTTGCAATGGTCTTTATCTTAAAGTCTACTTTGTCTACTGTTGCTATAACTGAACAAGTTTCCTTATGATTACTGTGTACAAGTATTTGTAACATCCTTTGAATCACATTTTCTTGTTTCAAATCCATCTTTACTTGCCAGGGCATAGTTTAGCATTGTTTTATTTTTAGAGACAGAAGTCTTGCTATGTCACCCAGGCTGTAGCTCACTGGTGCGATCATAACTCATTGAAGCCTTTAAATCCTGGGTTCAAATGATCTTTTTTTTTTTTTGTCAGAGTCTCACTCTGTTGCCCAGGCTGGAGTGCAGAGGCACGCTCACGGCCATCACAGCCTCGACCTGCTGGGTTCAGGAGATCCTTCTGCCTCAGCTTTCCAAGTAGCTGGAACCACAGGCACGTGCCACCACACTCGGCTAATTTTTTGATTTATTGTAAAGATAAGGTCTCGCCATGTTGCTCAGGTTGGTCTTGAAATCCTGAACTGAGGCAATACTCTCACCTCAGTCTCCCAAAGTGCTGGGTTTAAAGACGTGAGCCTCCATGTCCAGTTCAGATCCTAGAATTATACAGGTGTGTACCACCATTCTTGGCTAATTTTGTTTAATTTCTACTTTTGTAAACATTAGAACTTTCTATGTTGCCCAGGTTGGTCTTGAACTCCTGGCCTTAAGCGAACCTTCCACCTTGGTCTCTGAAAGCATTGGGTTTACAGGTATGAGTCACCATACCCAGGCAACATTGGTTTGTTTGTTTGTTTGTTTTCATTGAAAAATGTTGCATTTTAATTTTGAGTGCTCATCCGAATTATGCTCAAAAAATTGTTTGTAATTAAGCTAAATTTTCTACTTTTGTCCTCTGTTTTCTTTTCTTTTCTTTTTTTCTTCCCATAGTATTCCTTTGGAGTTACTTAAGCATGTTTATTTATTTTGTGACTTTATTATGTATAACTTCTTATTTCAGTAATGTTTGCTCAGTGGCTAAAAATATGAGCTCTTAGTTTATCAGGGTTTACTTTGAATCATCATTGTACTTTGTCACATTTAACTGTAAATCTCATTAAATTTTCACTTCTAACTTACCCTTAATTTTTCACAACTGACATTTCATTTTTACTTGACAGTTTTAATTCCCTTTTTTATTTCTAATTTCCAAGGATAATAGTTTTAGAATGACAAAATCTATGTCTTACTATTTTTAAAGATTACTTTTATATACTTTATTTTTAAATTATATCCTCAAAATTAAAGAATATTTTCATTGAATATAAAATTATGAGTTTGTGGATTTTGCTTTTAGTACTTTAAAGATGGTGTTTCATTGTATTATGGCTTCTATTTCTTCTGATGTTAAACTAAAAATTATTCTTACACTTTTTCAACTATAAAGAATGTATTTTTCTTCCGACTACTTTTACATTTTTCTCATTTACATTTTCTCATATTTTAATTTTATCAGTTTGAATCTGGTGTGTCTAGGTGTTTTTTAACTTTATATTTAATCTACTTTAGGATTCATGACTTTGTTTAATTTCTAAATCTATTTTTAATCAAATTTGATAACATATGGTATATTAGTTTTTAAATTTGTTTTCTTTTCCAAATTATCCTCTTCTCATTTTGCTACTCCAATTACAAATATGCTATAAAATTATATATTTACTCAAAGGTTTCCAAACACGAAATTTTTTATTCAATGAGAACCTTCCTCCCTAGTTATTCAGTCTGTATAATTTCTTTGTATAATTTCTAGTCTGCTTTAAAGTTCAGTCTTTATTTTCCTTGCCATTTCCACTTATGTAAATTTTTATTTCAAGTGTTTACTCTCTCGTCCTAGAATCTTCATAACATTTATTATTTAAAAAATTATATTTATCTGGGTCTCTATATGTTTATTAAAATAATTTCATTTTTATTGATTTTTTAATACATCTATTTTGTATTTTTAGTCTTCTAAATTAAACACCTGAGCCATAGTGGTTTGATTTCTATTGACAATTATACTACTATGAATTACATTTTGTTAGATTTGTATGTCTGACGGTGATTAAATATTGGGCACTTTATGTTTGTGAGATGTTACAGTTTTGTTTTAGTCTCAAAGAAATGTTTTTGTTTCAGGCATTCAATTACTGCTTGACCTATCTGAAATGTGTAATTATGTAAGGTAGACCTAGGGAAACCCTGGAGTATTTCCAAGTTCCTTTAAATTTGGAAAAGCATAACATCCCATGATGTCACCTTGAAGGTCCTACAGGGCTTTGATTTAAGATCTGTACAATGGATGCAAAAGTGTTCTATTTAGTAAAGCAGTTTTCAGAGACTGACCTTTGAGGTCTCCAAAATACTTTCAAGGGATCTGTAAATGTAAACCCATTTTCACAAATGTATGCGTGTGGGTTTTTTTGGGGGGGGATGTGCTCATTTCACTATGTTGATATTTTTAAAGACGGTGCAAAACCATGATTGTTAAATCTGTGGATACCGTAACATGAAATCAATAAACAGCAGCACCAGAGAACACTCCTAGTTATAGATTCTTTATCTCTGCACTCTTGCATTTAAAAAATGGACAGTTTTAGTTACAAATGTCCTGATTAAGTAGTACAAATTACTATTTTCATTAAATCCTGGACCTTTTACTATAGTCTTGTATATCTGATATATCAGAATAAGAAGAAAGCATAAAGCAGTTTTGTTAATTACTGAAGAATGATGCTTCACACAAGGAAAAGCACTTGGAGATTGGATTTAAAGCTGAACTAGCCAGTGTTGAAAATGTAAGATCATTTTAACTTAAAACATGATTGAAAGACATGTTCCTCTTTATTCAGACTTGAGTATTTTGCATAGAGTGCCTCAGAAAGCAACTAAGCACACTAGTCCAAAACAAGTTTTTGTTTTTACTTATATTATTTGAGAACTTTGAAGAAAACAAAGAACTTTAGAAAACTTTTACTAACCAGAAGTTTAACATCTTTCAAAAACTCCAAGAATGACTTATAAGATCTATAATATTATTAGAAATGTGAGGATTCTTATACTGTGTATTGAAATAAATCAATATTTGAAAGATCTGCAAACCTCAGTGAACTGATATTTTAAAATGAACAATGCTTAATGTTATGACATCATGTATAGGTGAAAAGGGTCTGTTCATTGATACAGTCTCGACTTCCACTTTGCAGCTAACCTGTAAGAAACAACCAATTTTTAATTCAGGATGTGGGTCTAAAAAATACACAAAATTATCTGAAAAGTGTAATACTATACCTCCCTTTTCCTACCACATATCTCTGTGCAACTGTATTTTCCTTACATACTTCTACCCAATCAGATTGAATAAAGTATGAGAATATGTCTAATGTCTATTTAGCTATACATTTAAGTTATTTGCAACAAAAATTCTTTTCATTAAACTGTGTTTTGGATTGAAAAATAAACTTAACTTCATAAAATTATTGCATTATGTTTAGTGTATTATAAATGTTATTTTAAATAAAGTAATATTTTGAAATGACACTGTTTAACTTGAATATAACTATTTGTCTCAGGTATATGCTGAGGTGTTAACAATGCGTTAATAAGCATCTCCCCAGTAGGAAAGGGCAAAAAAAAAAAAAAAACACCCATTAACAAAGGGCTTTACCCAGTACCACTCAGTTTCAAGTATCTATCTCCATTCTGCTCTGAATCTGTATTTGGTGCTGTTGGATAAGCTCCAAGAGGTCTTATCCTAGACAATAACTTATGGATCATCTCTCACCCAGCTTCTTTTTTACAGGAAGATGTATATATTTTATGTGTACAATGCACACATAATACTTACACAGTCATGTGCTGCTTAACAATTGGGGGTTACATTCTGAGAAATGTGTCATTTGGGAACTTTATCACAGTACAAACATCATAAAGTATACTTACACACCTACTCTTGCTGCTTTTCCTGACTTAAATACTGATCTCTGTGTGCTCCACTTAGATAGATTCCTATGCTCCCCTTATCTTTCTGGTCTCAGTTCTTTCTTTTCCTGGTTTGGAAATTGTTCTGAGTCAGAGAACTAAGTAATATTCCTCCAGGTTTTCTTGGTATATAATCCATTGGCTAAAAAATCATTACTTTATATGCTCTGCCAAGTTTGGTTTTGTTTTGTTCATTATGGTGAGAGGGATAGTCTAATACTACCTAACTTCATCATAACCTTTAGCAAAAGTCAAAACTTTGTCATCTGAAAGTTCATTCTCAGTGCATAGTGTCATTCTTGGCATATTATATTATTTTGAGAATACACTATCAAATTAATGCATGTATGCATAGATAAATAAACACTTGGATAAATAAATAAGCAAAAAAGTCCATATTTTCCTAACACTAATTTATTTGAGTCTGAAATTGAGAGTACTTTTCTCCAACTACAAAAGAGTAATTGATCAGTTGGGAGTCAAGATTGCTTTATACATATTAAAAGTAATTTATGAAAGTCTTGTTCTCCAGGTTGTATCAACAGCATACAGTCATGTAACCACCAATATAATCAAGACATAGAACATTTTTCTAACCCTGAGTTAGGTCAGGGTTAGAAAAGGATTTTTTTCCAGACCCTGGCAAATATTGGTCTATTTTCTGTCTATATAGTTTTGTTTTTTCTTACACATAATCAAAATGGAATGCTGCAGTGTGGTGATTTGCTTAGTTTATTTGTATTGCATTTGGTATTTATCAACTGTATCAGTATCTTGTTATTTTTGTTGGTAAGTAGTTTTTCCATTGTAAGGATGAATCTGTTAATTTCTCCACCCATAAGTTGAAGGACATTGGAGTTGTTTCCAATTTGGAGAGATTATGCATGTAGATGTTACAAAATTTACAAGTAAGGTTTTTAGTTTAACTTACCTTAGTTTAAGAGTGAGATTTCTGAGTCACATAGTAATTATTTATTTAAATCTTTAAGAAACAAACTGTTTCCCAAATTGACTACACCATTTTGCATTCCTTGATAGTTAATGTGCTCTACATCTTCATCAGCATTTTAATCAGATTTTTAACTTTACCCATTCAAATAAATGTGGAGTGATATCTAGTGATTTTCATTTGTATTCCCCAAGGACTAATAATATTAATAGCCTTTTCATTGCCTATGATTTTTTTGCATAACCTCTTGACATTACTTTTTGTCAATTTTAGTTGGATTATTATCTTTGTTATTGTTGAGTTCTAAGAATATTTTCTGCTTGGGGTACATATGTCAGATATATAATATTCAAATTTATCTCCCAGTATATTATTTGTATTTTTTCTTTCTTTCTCTCTTTCTTTTTTTCTTTCTTTCTTTCATTTCATTTCTCTCTCTCTCTCTCTCCCTCCCTCCCCCCCCTTTCTTTCTTTTGAGTCTCACTCTATGACCCAGGCTGGAATGCAGTGGCACACTCACAGTCACTGTAGCCTCTACCTGCTGGGCTCAGGTGATCCTTCTGCCTTAGCCTTCCAAGTGGCTGGAACTACAAGCATGCATCATCATGCCTGGCTAAATAACTTGCATTTTTAAGTACTTCCTCAAGGAACTAAACTTTATGTGACGGATTTCTTTGTTGCATCTTATTTGAAAGAGCATTTACTGCTCCTTTCCCAAATGTACAAATATTTTAACAATATTGGTATAATATCCTGGTCCAGAAATATTTTTTCCAAATGGTAGGATTTTAAGAATCTTTTAAAGATTCTCAACTACAGTGTGTCTTGGTTTGTACCTTGGAGTAACACAGTTTCTTTCCTCTCCCACTCCTTTTTCCAAGTGATTTAAGCCTTTTGTTCTACAAAGACGGGGCTTGAGAAGAGTTTACACCTTCATTTCAGCGGGGGTTATTTGGCCTCCTCTAGGTTTACAATACCAAGGGAGGTATGCTTTGACCTATCCTCAATCTTTTCTGGGAGTGTATTTTATTTCATGTGTAAAAGAGCCTGTGATTGTATATAAACACCTCTAACATCTGCAGATCCCAGAGGCTCTCTACTTTTATACTCTATCACACTTAATCTTTAGGAATTTGTCTAAAAAATAGCTAAGTGATTTTTAAAATCTTTTAGAAAGTATGTAAAACTTGGTTAATAACAATTAAGAACCTAAGTAAATAAAAATGTACACTAAGTTAATGAATTGGAAGACTTAATATCATTTATTCTAATAAAAGTCCAACAGCTTTATTCATAAAACCTCACAAAATAATTAAGAAAAGCAAAATACCTAAAATATAGAAATATTTTTGAAATGGATAAGGTTGGAGAAAGTAAACTAAAAATATCAAAATTATTACAAAGTGATATAACCAAGACAATAAAAGAGAATAGGCAGTTTAGAAAAAGATCAAAGCATGTATTATTCCCTAGTTTAAAGGAAAAACAAAAAACAAAAAAACAACCTCATGCATTACAATTGGAAATCAAATATCATTTCAAAATATGGTGGAGACACAAAATGATGTCTGTATGGAGGGAAGAAGATGAAACTCTATTTACAGCATAGGAAAAAATATCATTGGGGAAGAATATAGACCTCAGTGTAAAAACAGAAATTATAAGACTTATAGTGAAAAAGGTGGTAGAATCTTTTTTTAATAAAACTTTCCTTTGGAGTAGTTTTTGATTTTATTTATTTATTTTAATTTTTTGTTTAAAAGGTGTACAATTCAGAGTTAGGTATACAAATGCTCATGATGAAGGTACCCTTGTTGATGAGGTGTGCCCCTCCCTCCCCTGGCAGTTTCCCACATTGCCAATCCCTTTCTTATAGTAATATGATAACTATCCAAGTTCCACTTATGAGTGAGAATATGTGGTACTCAATTCTTTATTTCTGTGATAAATCATTCAGTATTATAGACTCTAGGTCCATCCAGAATATTTTTAAAAAAATTGAATCCGTCAAATATTTTTTATCAAATACAGAAGTCACAAATTATTTTAAAAACAAATCAGTGAAATTTTACCAAAATCCACATCCGCTCATATAAAGTACTTAAAATAAGTACCAAGAACATATAGAGAATTTCCATAAATCAGTAAAATAGAGCTCAATTGTCTGATTTGGAATAAAAAGGGAACTAGACACTTGAACAGGTATTTCAGAAATGCAGCTATGTATATGAGTTTGTCTTAGTTCATTTGTGCTGCCACAAAAAATTGCCTGAGACTAAATGATTTAGAAAGCACGTAATTGTTTTTTCCTCACAATTCTGAAGGCTAAGAAGTCCAAGAACAAGGCACCAGCAGGTCTCATTTTTCTCTCCTTCCAAGATGATGCCTTGTTGCTGCATCCTCTGGAGAGGAGAAACCCTGTGGCCTAATAGGGTGGGTGATTGAAGTGCAAGAACGCTGAAGATGTCCTGAAGCCCCTTTTGTAAGGGCCTTAATCCCATACATGAAAGTGACCTCATGGCCTAATCACTTCTGAAAGACCCCATTTCTTAATGCCATCACATTGGCCATTGAGTTTCCACATCTGAAATTTGGAGAAGTCACATTCAAATTCCAGCACAGTTGCATATAAAAATATGCTCAAGACCATAACTCATTAAGAAAATGCAAATCACAACTGGGAGGAGTTCACTATGTATGCACCAGGATGGTTAAAATCACCCATGCTGGCTAGAATGAGAAGCAACTGGAACTTTCAGGTATTGATTATAAAAGTGTAAAATGGTGCACCATCTTTAAACTGTTAAGCAACTGTTAATAATGTTGTACATTTACTTTCCAAAGTTTCACCCTTTTCACTCCTGAGCACTTGGTACTATAAAACAAGAGAAATGTTGGGTGCAGTGGCTCAAGTCTGTAATCCCAGCACTTTGGGAGGCCAAGGTGAGAGGATTGCCTGAATCCAGGGGTTCAAGACCAGACTGGGCAACTTGGTGAGACCTCGTCTCTACAATAAATCATAAAATGACCCAACATGGTGGCATGTGCCTGTAGTTCCAGCTACTTGGAAGGCTGGTGAGGAAGAATTACCTGAGCCCAGCAGGTCGAGGGTGTGGTGGCCGTGAACGTGCCACTGCACTCCAGCCTGGGCGACAGAGTAAGACTCCAACACAAAAAACAAAAAACAAGAGAAATTATTTCTGAAATGTTTTACACAAACATTCACAGCAACTGTATTAATAACAGTTAAAACTCTACAAAGGGCCATAGACACATATTCTGTATAGTCATACAAATAAACTAAAATATTTTATTGTTAAACTTTAGAAAAGTGCAGGTGAATGCATAGTTTTGCTCTAAAACTGTTGTAAGAGTAGATTTGATACTAAGCATGAGCAATAGTGGTGCATATATCCCTGGGAATGATTGTGGAAACAAATAAATATAGATGTGAAATTTTTTTCTAATTGGTTAGGCAAAGGTAATGGTGTTATGGGTTAATTGAAGCTGATAGAATTCTGTATTCACAAGAAAATGCAAAACATATGGGGAAAGGATTTTGAATTGACCAATTCAGCAAAAACTAATTTGAGTCAGTTATATCCAAAGCTAATGTAAACAACATGCAGAGAGTGAGATTAAATAAAGTAGTCTTAAGTGGTTGTAAGAATGTGAAGTTGCTTCATATACGAATGGAACTCTTTGGAATTCGTCTTGAGATTTCATAAATAATAAGTAATGAGAGATATTCATTTTAAATGATGTCTGCATCTTTTTTATTTAATTAAATACATATCATGCTCATACTTTTTAAAGTTTATTATATTTTGAATTACAAATCATCTTTCTTTTTTCACTGACATATACAATATAGAAAAATATTAAAATATACTTTAAAGTCTGAAGCAATTTATATGGTAATTTATGATTTCCCAGTATTCCAAAGAAAATCTTTGTATGGGTCCTATCAAAAGTTAGCAATCACTACTTTACACCTGATTTAGAAAGGTCTCAGTAGTGCATTCACTCTCTGTGAAGACTTGTTAAATGAGAGATATGGCAGGGTTTTAGGAGCATTATAAAGAAAATTTGTCACTCATATGCCTAAAGAATTGACAATGTATTCTTGCCAAAACCTCGGTAGGTTTGAAAGGTGACTTAATTTTCATTCGCCAGGTTTTTTTGCTCCATTTTTTAAATGTTTCATTTTTCTGATTTATTTTCCCCTAGCCTTCTGTCTTTTTTATTTTATTTCTTCAGCTTGCCTACCTGAATCTTACTTTTTTTACCTTGCTATGTCTCATCTAATTTTTCTATTCTTTTTTCCATTTATTTTGGAATTGGTGCAATGTTTTCCATATGTAAATCCTAAAATAAAAAAAAGAAATGAAACAAAAGTAACTAGCCTTAAACTTTTGATTAGCATCCATATGCATACAAGAAGTATTGAATGCAATTAGAAAACTATCAGAAAGACAAATATCGTTCTTGGAGAACAACATCCTTTTCAATCTTCTAACACTGACCCAAAACTAGATTATATGATGATGTTAAAAAGATGACTGTAAACAAAGAGAGAAAAATAAAACATCTGGTGTGTTTTTCAGTTTTCTTAAGTGAAAATGTGTGTTAAACACCACATTCTTCATCAACAGTAGCTTCTTGTCTCCGTGGCATAACAAGTATTTCAAGAGTTGGTAACTGGAAAAAAGATAAAAGAGAATACTATTATTAAAAACAATGAACAGTAGTTTACCTGCTCAAATAATTTTAGAAACTTCAGATTCTACATTTTTTAAAAAAAAATAATGATTTTGAAGGATATCTATTCATTAATGACTATCCATTGGCTCTTTTACCTTAACACACATTTTTGAATTAAATATTAGATTAGCTAAACATACACATAAAGAAGTTGCCAATTACGTTTCCTGATAATTCTCCCCCCCCCAACTTATTTTAGAATTTGGGGGTGCAGGTGAGGGTTTGCTACAAACGTGGGCTGCATGCAGGTGGAATTTGGGGTTCTAACTGGCCCTTTCTTCCGTTGGTAATAAATCCCCTTTGAGTTCTTCGTGTTTCCCTCCTTCTTGCCTCCCTCCCTTCGCTAGCAGTGCCCAGTGTCTGCCAATTCCACTCTTGTGCTAGTGTGAGTAGTGTTCAGGGCCCACTTATGTGTGAACACAAGTGGCATTCAGTTCTTTGTTTATGTGATCATTCACTTCGCACCAACTCCATCCAAGTTGCTGCGAAGACCATGATTTTGTTTGTCTTTGTGACTACGTAATACTCTATCATGCATTTGCACCACCTTTTTTTATCCAGTCCATTATCGGTGGGCTTCTGGGTTGGTGCCATGTTTTGGCTATTGTGAATACTGTGGCAGTAAACATGCGTGTGCAGGTGAATTTTTGGTAGAGCAATTTATGTTCCCCTGGGTAAATTCCCAGGATTGCTGGATTGCATGGACGCTCAATTTTAAGTTCTTTGAGAAATCGCCACACTGCTTTTCCAGAGGATGAGCTGGCTTACATTCCCATCAACAGCGTAGAAGTGTTGCCTTATCTCTGCAGCCACGCCAGCACTTGTTGTTTTCTGACTTGTTAATGATAGCCACCCTTATTGTCGTTAGGTGGTATCTCATTGTAGTTTTTATTTGCATTTATCTGATGATTAGTGAGGCTGAACATTTTTTCATATGCTTGTCTAGCATATATATTAATGTTTATAAAATATATAGCTCGTGAAAAACATTGCACTATTTCTCAAAAGTATATTAATGGGGTATGTTTTCTTAAAATATGTATAGCAGCTTATGTAGCAGATATATATATGTGAACATTTTTTATTTCAGTACTCAGATTCTATAAACAATTATTTTGTTTTCAGGGAAAAAAATTGTTTCTACAAGTAGTTTTTGTGCGTTTTGGACATTTATTCATTTTAATAATGTATAGTAATCCATTCTGTGAATATACAATGTATTTATTCATTCTCATTTTTATGGACTTTGACGTCTTTTATGGTAGTGTATCATGAATGTTGTTTGTTGTTCTGAGAATTCTTCCAATGTCCATTGGAGCACATGTGTAGACATTTCTAGTGAGTGCATATGCAAGATTGGAAGAGTTGAGTCTAGAATGTGAGGAGGTTTAGCCATCATCCTATTGCCTCTTCTTGGCACTACTTCTCCCAGCACTGGTTTTGTTTTTCAGAAAGCTTTCTGTGTGCATGATAAATATGGTTACCTAGCTAGTAAGCCCAGTTTAAGAGAGAGAGAGAGAGAGAGAGGTGGGAGAAAGGGAGAGAGTCAATTTTATCTTTTTTTTCTACATTTCTTTAGTTACAGCTTCTCTCTGAAAGCCATATTCTATCTCTACTCTTTCTGGGTTCCCATTACTGCTCCCTTCTCTTGATTCTGTAGGGCTAGGGCTAGGGGTAGCAATTCATCTCTCCTGTTACTAGCTCTGGAATGCCTTACTCTCAGACATTTTATCCATTCTTAATTGGACTTGTTGTTATTGAGTTGTTTGAACTTCCTCTATATTCTGGCTATTAAACCCTTGTCAGATGGATAGCTTAAGAATATTTTCTACCATTCTATGGATTGTCTCTTTATTTTGTTGATTATTTTCTTTGGTGTAATCCCAATTGTCTGTCTTTGTTTTGGTTGCTTTTGCTTTTGAGGTCTTATACAGAAAGTCTTTGCCCAGAATAATGTCCTATAGGTTTTCCTCTCTGTTTTCTAGTAATTGTATAGTATCAGGTATTGGATGCAAATATTTAATTCATTTTGATTTGATTTTTTTGTATGGTGAGAAATAAATGTTTAATTTTATTCTTCTGTATACTGTTTTCCAGTTTTTCCAGCACAATTGATTGAAGTAACTGTTTCATTTCTTCGTTGTAAGTTCTGAATGCTTTTGCAAAAGATAAAATGGCTGTAAATGTGTAAATTTATGTCTATGTTATGTGTTCTTTTCCACTGGTCTGTGTGTCTTTTTTTATGCCATGACCATGCTGATTTGGCTACTTTATTTTGTAGTATATTTTGAAGTCAGGTAGTATGATGCCTTTATCTTAGATCTTTTTGTTCATGATGATTTTAGTTATTTGGGGTCTTTTGTGGCTCCATTTAAATTTTAGAATTATTTTTCTGTTTCTGTGAAGAATACCATTGATATTTTGATAGGCATTGGATTGCATCTGAACAATGCTTTGGGTAGCATTTTCATATTGTTAAAAATATTAGTTCTTTCAATAACTGAGCATAAAATATCTTTCAATTTTTTTGTACCATCTGATATTTTATAGTTTTTCCTGCATATATGTTTTTACTTCTTTGGTTAAATTTATTCCTGGGTATTTTGTATTTATGCCTATTGTATATGAGATTGTTTTCTTGATTTCATTTTTCTCATTGCTCACCGTTGGCATATGTAAATGTTACTAATTTTTGTATGTTTACTTTGTATCTTGAAACTTAACTGAATTCACTTCTCACTTTTAACAGTTTTTTTGGTGAAGTCTGTAACTTTTCTTAGTATAAGATTATGTCATCCACTAACAAGGTTAATTTAACTTCTTCCTTTCTTAATTTATTTTGCCTAATCATTCAAGTCAGGTCTGCCAGTATGTTGGATAAAAGTACCAAAAGTGGGCATACTTGTCTTGTTACAGATCTCAGAGAAAGATCTTTGATTTTTCTCCATTCAGTACAATATTATTTGTGATTTCTCATATATAACCTTTATTATTTTGAGGTATGTTACATCTATTCTCAGAGTGATGAAAGTTTATATCAAATGATGGTAAATTTTAATGATTGCTTTTTATATGTCTACTGAAATGATCATAGGGTTTTGTTCTTTGTTCTGTTGTTATAATATGTCACATTTCTTGATTTGCTTTTGTTGAACCATCCTTGCCTCCCTAGGTTAAATTCCACTTGATCATAGTGAACAACTTTTTTAATGCGTTGCTGAATTTGGTTTGCTACTATACTTTTAAAGATTGATTGCTATGTTCATTAGTAATATTGGCCTGTAGTTTTATTTTTCTGTTGTGTTCCTGTCTTGTTTTGGTATTAGGGTAATGCTGGTCTTGTAGACTGAATTTGGAAGTATTGCTGACTTTTCAATTGTTTTGAAGAATTTGAGTAGAATTGGTAGCTCTTTAAATGTTTTGTAAAATTCAGCAGTGAAGCCATGAGGTCTTGGGTTTTTTTGTTTGCTTGTTTGTTTTATTAGATACTTTATTATGACTTCAATCTTGTTATTTGCTACTAATTAATTTCAGTCATATTTCTTCAGGGTTCAGTCTTGGTAGGTTGTATGTGTTCAAAAATGTATCCATCTTTTTGAGGTTTTCCATTTTGTTGGTGAATAATTATTCATAAAAATCTCTAATAAGTCTTATTACTATGACTTCAATTGTTATGTCCTTTTTATTTCTGATTTTCTTTATTTGTAACTTGTTTTTTTTTTAGTCTGATAGATTTGTCTATCTTGTTTACTTTTTCCCAAAATCAGCTTGCTTTTATATTCATATTCTATTTTTTCTAGTCTTATAGATTTCTGCCCTAATATTTATTATCCCTTCTACTACTTTGGATTTAGTTTATTCTTGCTTTTCTATTTCCTTAAGGTGCATAATTAGGTTTTTTATTTGAAGTCTTTCCATATTTTTGGTAACACCATTTAAGTATCTTTTTTTAAGACCAAAGAATCATTGAGTCTTAAAACCACTCACTGATACTGCTCTTGGAAGTGCAGTATCATTTACATTTAGTATTTAATAAAAACATTGTTTGATATAATTCCTGAAGGTAACTTTTAGGCAGATAATTTAAGAAAGAATTTTTAACTATATGGTATAAAAAATTGAGATACTTGTAAAAATTTCAGAGAAAAAATGAAAAATTAAATATGGCCAAAAGGAATAATTACCTCCTTATAACTTCATAGTAGTAAGATAAATATATTGACTATGTTACAATTATATTCTAGAAGAACTTTAGTTTTTTTCTAATTATTCTGAAATTTTATAATGCAATTATATTATACTTTCAGTTATAGAATATTGCACTGTGTAACCAATCCCAAAGTAAATTTCAGTTCATGAAACAATAATATACATATAACCCACTAAAGTTTGCTTTTGTAATCATCCATGTCATTAATATTGTAACATGTTCCATTTTTTCTTTAAACATATTTTGAAAATTTTCTCAATTTTTACTGTTTTATCAAATGATCTATTCATAGTTTTACAACTTCAACAATAAGCATTAAGGTTTGCTCTAATATGGTCAATTATATAATAATTAAAATACATTGATTATTTTCTGATAAGTATTCAAACACACTTTTTGTTAAATCATTCATGGTGAGGCAGAAAATTTTTATCACCATGTGGCATTTGGATTGCTCATTGAAAAATTTATTTACTTATCATTTTCCTGTCTTTTTAAATTGTCCAATAATTTTAACTAGGAGTGACAAATTACTCAGGTGACTTTTAAAGTACCTACAATAATTGAGTGTACTACCACTATTATTTATTAACAACAATCATACCAATCATATAAGGAAGTAAAGAACACAGTTGAGATGCATATATAGAACTATTAAATGAGTCCCAGAATGGTTAATAATCAATTACAGATGACATTTTGTGGTATTCTTTCCAAGAAAGTTTACAGGATGTGACCAAGGAGAGAAATAAATTTTAAATGAAAAGAAGAAAGACGCTTTTTCAAGAAGCATCAAAGAAGCGGTATCCAGAGCATTGTTAGGTAGTTTTAATAGTTTCTAGGAAAGGTCAAACACTGACTTGTGGTGCTATTTTAAAAATACAAAATGTGCTTCATAAAGAGTAATTAGTTGGTAGAGAAATATATATTATCAGTAGAGGATTTTCTGTCAGTAATTAACATGACACAGTTGTGTGAAGTGTTATATTTTAGAGTTCATAATCAGCCAAGTTAATTAAATCAATGTTATGTCAAAAAAACAAAGAGATAGAAAAAAAGACGCAGGAAATGGGAGGCTCAACAGCAACACAGGTTTATTTGGAGGAAGAGACCTGAGGAGTGGGACTTCAGATGAGACTGCAGCCCACCCCCAATTCCAGGCTAGGGCACTTGTAGGACTAGAGGGGAAAATTTTGTGGTTGACATTGCTGGGGAAAAGGGATAACTAAGGATTTTGGTTAAGTAAGTTGGGAGGAAGCCTTGCCGTTAGGTTAGGTGTTACATACAGCAGGATGTTTTGTACCTTTGGCCTACTTGATAATTTTCCATCCCAGGATAGCTGGTAAAGTGGGAGAGATCATTTAAGATGATACCTCTAAGGCTAACATTCCTGCTTTTTAATTAGATAGAGAGATAGATAGATAGATACATGGATAGATAGATAGGAAAGGAGGGCACTTTGATATGGAAAGAGGGGCATTGTAGGTCATCTGCCTACTTCCTGCATTGAATTTGGGTTTAAAGTTGTATAGTACCCTCCTTGGGGTCGAGGCTGCATACTTGCTGGTATTGAAGCCCACCCCGAATTTGGACTGGTGAAACAGGAGGATGTTGTTGACATGTTTTTCTGTGCCAGTTTGAATAAAGGCATGTAGTCGTTGGGAGAGAAAATGGGAGATAAAGTTAATAAGGCAAGCTCCAAAAGTGAATAAGAGTGCCTGAGCCCATGGGTTCAAGATCCACCTGGGCAACTTGGCGAGACCTCATCTCTACAATAAATCAAAATGAGCCAGGTGTGGTAGCGCGCGCCTGTAATTCCAGATACTTGGAAGGCTGAGGAGGAAGGATCGCCAGAGCCCAGCAGGTCGAGGCTGCGGTGGCTGGGAGTGGCCACTGCACTCCAGTCTGGGCGACAGAGTGAGACTCCAACTCAAAAAAAAAAAGTGAATAAGAGAAAGATGAAGAGTAGAGGTTTAAGAAATGGTGTTATCCAAGGCATCAAGGTAGAGAGGGATGATCCGGTCCACCATGAGCTGGTGGTTTGTTGTTTGAGTTTTGATGCCTGGTTTTGAAGTTTATGGTCTACATTCTGAATTATTCCTTATTCATTAACAAAAAGCAACATTTTTTTTGGAGATATATATATAAATACCCTCATTTGTAGCTACTAGGAGGTTATATACTCTTATTTTGGTGTGCTAACCCTGCTAATGAATTTAATTGTAAATGCTTAACCTGTTAGTAAGAACATGAGTTGAATTGCCATTTTTTATTTAATTGCAGAGGAAGAGATTGAAGCTGATAGATGTATTTGAATCTGATTATCAGGTAGAATACTGATGCCTGAAGATTAGTATATTAAAATCTAATAGTCTGATCAATTGGCGAATAGACAGAGATAGGAGGAAGTGCCGTAGGGGAAGAAAATTCCTTGAGTAGAAAGACAAAACCCATTGGTAATGGAGGTTAACTATGTGCCTTTTTTAAAAGTATGTTTTTAAATGGAATATTTACCTGGAAGTGTAGCTCTGGTGAGAAACTGAAGGTGTATGCTAGTAGGAGAGACTATGAACTCAGATTCGTTTTATAAAGATAAGAAGAAATTGGAGTTATTAATAACTAATTGTTGTGAAGTATTGAATTGTGAGAGGTTTAAAAATGTGTAGACCAGTGTGTAGGTTTCCTCCATGGCATTCCCTGTGCAACTACACCTGGTAGGCAGCGTTGGCAGAGAGATGGCATGGAAATGGTTTGATAATTTTCTGTGACAATGGGTGGAGGGCCAGAGAATTGCAGAGGGTGTGTTTAGGCTTCAGGCATCACCTTAAGGTGTTGGGATTGGTGGTCTTGTGGAAGTTGGAGAGTGAGTGTATGTTGGCAAAGACTGAGGGGAAGAGTTTTTTTTTAAAAAAAAAGACTCATGAGAGGAGTTAGGGAATGAGCACCAGTCACAAAGAGGTGTTGGAGTGGCTAGTAAGGTTTGAGAAGTAATGGTTTTAGGGGGTTTTGGTAGAAAATTGGGAAGGAAAAACTGCAGTTTGAATGTGTTGTTTAAAATAAAGAGCCAGCCTCGGTGGCTCAGCCTGTAATCCCACGCCTTTGGGAGGCTGAGGTGAGTGGATTGCCTGAGCCCGCGGGTTTGAGACCCGCCTGAGCAGTGAGACCTCGTCTTTACAATAAATCAAAAAAAAAAAAAATCAACCGGGCGTGGTAGCGCGCGCCTGTAATTCCGGCTACTCGGAAGGCTGAGGAGGAAGGATCGCCGGAGTCCAGCAGGTCGAGGCTGCGGGGGCCGGGAGCGGCCACTACACTCCAGTCTGGGCAACAGAGTGAGACTCCAACTCAAAAAAATAAAATAAAATAAAATAAAGGTGTGCAACTGGTTGGGTGAATTTTTTTTGGAGGTTTCAGAATGGGTCATTAGGTGATTAAGGTTATTAAAAGGTTTTAAAAGAAGTTCTACTTGAAGTGCGAGATGTAAATTATGTTAGTTTGGGTTGAAATGACTAGGTTGACTGGGATGACTGGGTTTGGGTTGATAGAAAAATCTAGCAGTTAGAATTAAATGGAAGCTGTGTATTTGTAAGAACTGGTGTGTGAGATTGATAAGAGAAGTCTAATTGTTAGAGGGCAGTGCAAGTGGGAATGAGTTGTATAAGTAGGCTAAGGTTAGAATAAGAGGCCAATGTAGGAGAGAGTTCAGCTTTATGGTATGATAAGGAGGTTGTAAAGCAAAATGAATGTTAGGAAGAAGTAACAAAAGATAAGGCTGGGGGAGAAATCATATAGGTCTCCTTATAACTAAAGATTAGTAATTATTGAAAGTAGCTGGTTTAGTGAGGTATGGAGATTATTAAAGAGGTAAAAGGTAAGATTAGAGTTAAGATGGAGTTATTAGCTTAGGGAAGTAGGAAAGTTTATGGAGTGTTACAGGGTGCAGGTTTTTGACAAAAATGTCTGATAATATTGGCTAAGATGAATATTATAGTGGTGACTATTGGTAGTATTATTAAAAGTACATTCATATGTTATTAAGGGCTTTTTTGACCTGAGACTTAGGAGATTCTTGAAGTTTAGAAACTTTTGTTAGCTGAAGAGAGATAGGTCCTGTGGGAAATGTAATGTATTTAGGAGGCTTTGGTGTGAATGGAGACATGTGAAGTATTGGATTGGGCCCTTTTAAATTTTGAATTGTGTATTTAGTGTGTGAGACCCATAACTTTGGTTGCCATGGGTATGGAAGAGGAAAGAGTTATGTGTTGGTAGAATGTTAGTTTTAGTGTTTTGGCTGTGAGTGTAGTGGTGGTGCCCAGAACTCAGAAGTATGGTGTCCAACCTTAGATGACAGAGTCAAGTTATTTTGACAGATATGTTATGACCTGTGGAGTATTGCCATATGACCGACATAAAAGTCTAAGGGCAATGTTGTGTTTTGTGTGGACATATAAGGTGAAAGATTTGGTAGGGTTTGCTAACCCTGGGGCTTTTAGGAGGGCCTCTTTTATTTTGTAAAAATGATAATTAATTGGATGCAAGGGGTTTAAAGTTTCGTGGATATGACCTTGTGAAATTAAATAAAGAAACTTGACTAACAGACCAAAATTAGGTAGCCATAATTGAAAATATCCTGTGAGACCTAAGAAAGAAAGGAGATCCCTTTTGGTGGTGGCATGTTTTGAATGAGGTGTTTTTGTATGTGTGTGTGGGAATGACTTGAGTTGTAGGAGTTAGAGTGAGTCTGAGATAGGTTACTTTTGTTTTGGCAATTTGGAGTTTAGTGGGAGAGACTCGATATCCATGTTTTCCCAGAAAGTTGAGTAATTGAGGGGTATGTTGAAGGTAAAGATTATATGAAGGACAGTACAGTAGAAGAACATTAACATATTGTAGAAAGGAATTGGGGATTTAAGTTTAAATTAGATAAGTCTTGAGAAAGAGCTTGTCCAAAAAGATGAGGATTGTCCCTGAAGCCTTGTGGCAGGACCGTCCAGGTTAATTGGTTTAAGTTTTGTGAGTAGTTAGGTGAGTTTTGTGAGTAGTTAAGTAGTTAGGTGCAGGTGAAGAGATTTTGACAGGCTGTGTTAAGGGGAATGGTGAAGGTGATGCTTTTTAAATCTATGATGGAGATGTGAGTTGTGTTAGGTGGGATGTGAGAGGGGAGAGTATAGAGGTTTGGAATGGTAGGGTGAATGGGAATGATGACTTGATTAGCAGTAAGCAGGTTTTGGACAAGCTGGTATGGATTATCTAGCTTTTCAACAGCTAGTATGGGGTTGTTATGAGGAGAGTGGTTGGTTTTAATATATTTGCCTAGAGCAATTTGGAGATGATGGGTTTGATTCCCTTTAAGTTAGATGGGTTTAAAAGATATTGGGATTGGTTACGGTAGGATGAGGGGTTTTGTAGATTGACCAAACTTAATATTTGATGGGGATAGGATGGCATGTAGCGCTAGGTGTGGACATGTCCCAAACTATAGGATTTACAGAGGGAAGGAGGAAGGAAAGGGAGGAAAAGGAGGAAGGGGGGGTGACATCTGGGTGGCAGAGTAAAATGAAAGGTGTGGAACTGTATGGAAGCCTGAAACGTTGTTAGGATATGCCTTCCTAGGATAAGTGTGGGGCATTATGGAATAACTAAAAAGGAGTGAGTGAAGGGTTTGTTGAATAGAAAGCAGAATAGTGGCTTGGTCATTTTAGGAGTGAAATATATTTTATCTACTTTGACAATAGAGTCAGAGGAGTTAAGGAGGGATTCTGCACATTCTGGCAAGACTGAGTATGAAGCTCCCATGTTTAAAAAGAAAGAGACAAGTTTACCAGATACTGACAGTGTTACCCTAGGTTCTGTGATGACACTGATGGTGAGGGCAGTGGGGGTGGCAGACCCTGGGGCTCATCAGTCTTCAGTAACCAAGCCAAGGAATTCAACCACTCCTGGTCATAGATAAGGAAACCTGGGAGGGTTATAAGTGCCCTAATGGGAGGAAGAGTCTTACTGTTCACAGTCTGACTTCCAGGGCCCTTTTTCCACATGTAGAACATGGGTTGGGGTGGCGTAGAATTTGGGCACTCCCTCGCCTAGTGTCCTGGCTGGCCATACTTGTAGCATTGTCCTGGCAGTAGACAGGATATTGTTGGGGTTTGTGAGTTTTTTGGGCGTCATCAGAGTCCTGTCAAAGGGCTGCTGCCAGTAGTTGGTGTCTGATCTGATTTCCTTTTAGTTTTTGAGCCTTTTGCTCATTTGTTTTTAAAACCTTAAAGGCAGTGCTGATAAGATCCTGATGTAAAGTATGGGGACTATTCTTTAATCTTTGAAGTTATTTTTTTTTGGCATGTGTCTGGGACTGATTGAGAAACAAAGTGAAGGTATAAGTAAATTCTACCTTTATCAGAATTTGGGGTAAAAGTAGTATATTTAAACATGGCCTCTGAGAGGTAGGAGATGAAAAGGGCAGGATTTTTGTTAGGTCCTTGAGTAATTTCTTTGATTTTTTTTCCCACAATTAACTAGTTTTAGAGTCTCAGTGTCCATTCCAGCTAATAGGCTAATTATTATTGGGTCCTTTTTCTGTCTATCTGGGGAGTTAATCTGATAATCCCAGAAGGGCTCTGGGAGGGGCACTGCAGTGGTGCTTATGGAATTATCAGCTAGGTCTTGCTGATGCAGAGTGTTGGCATGAGACTGAGTTGCTGCCCAGAGGCATTCCCTCTCCTTTGGGCAAAGGGAGGAGGAAAGATATAATATATATGTTGTGCCAGGTAAGGCTATAGAAATGGGGATATGAAGAAATTTTTTATGGTAAATAGCAAGGTTAGAGATAAAGGAATGTTGGGAGCCAGCCATGGAGGCCCACTGAGCATTAGGGATCAGGAAGGGCCGTTGACCCTGAGACCACTAGGATGCATTCAGGAGCTATTTGACCCCATTTCCTCCCCCTTTCTACTCAGTACTAACCAGATTAAGCTCCTGTGAGCTCAAAACATATAAACTCTGAGACCAGGATGAACACAAGCTAACTTTAGAAGCTCATTGCTCCCATTCTTCCACAAACTGCAGTTTTGGCTTTCACACAACTTATAATTCAAACTCGTGTCACATCTAAGAACCTTAGTATTTGTCACAGGCTTCTGGGTCATGATCTTAGGATTTATTGAAGGTGTAAATTGTAAAATATAGTTTTAGAAGATAGCCATTTTGTTGAAAGAATGTGGCTGGGTTACTTGCAGGTAGCCCACTGTGAACTTTGGACTGGGCCACATTCCAAACATTCTGGGATGGGCCACTTTCCTTTGTAAAGTAAATACTTAAGCTTCTATAGAATTGTTTAACTTGGCATAAATCAATCAGTTTAGGATGAAAAAGGTGTATAAAATATGTCAGTCACAGATTAGGTTATCCTTTGTTATGGGATTTTAAGATTATCATATGAAAAGGGTTTAAAGGCAATCATTGATTAAGTTTTCATGGATTAAGGTTTCTGGTGGGTGGGGGACACCCCTCCCACATCTGACTTTGTGTATAAAAAACCCGTTGTAATTCCCAATAACACACATTGCTTCAGCACTAGACCGGAGTCCAGTCTCTTTCTTTCTCTCTTTCTCTCTTCTTCCCCCCAATTGCCATCACCATCTCCACCTTTGGGGTACCCTGAACCCAGCTGGAGCAGGTCTCCGGCAAAGGAACCTAGGTGTTTTTAATATGAGAGAAGTTGTCCAGAGAGAAAGGAATATGTAGCCATACTATGCCTTTCATCCCAGCCACATCTCTGAGAGGAAGGACAGAAGTGAAACTTTGGGAATGACTGGGGATGAAGGATGTGGGGTATGAGAGTGAGTGTGAAGAGGGAGAGGGAAAAGGAAGGAGGAGGTTGTGAATAAGAAGGATTTGAAAAGGATTATAGTTTTGATAGAGGGAGGGCTAGAATTGGAGCTAGAGCAAAGCTTCGGCATAGGGGAACTTGGACCATTTTCCTTTGGGTTGGAGTGAATTGTTGAGGTTAAGGGAAATTTGGAAGTTCAATTGTTAAGGATATGGAGAATTAGGAAGTTAAAGACTTGAGGGGGGCATTGATTGTTATTGTTCAATTGATGCTGGGGTCAAGACCCATCACAGAAGAAAATAAGAAACTTTGACCTTAAAGTAAGACCTAAATTTTTGAGACATTTGAGAGACACTTTGGTTTTAGTGTAAGACCTACATTTTTGAGGTTGCTAAGAAGACATCAGAGAGGGGTGCCTTAAGGGGATTTAGAAGAGGCTTAACCCATATTGGAGAAATTTGAAAAGGTTAGAGATTCTATCCCCAGGATCTTCTGGAGCCCCAAGAGTTAGAAGCAGTGGAAGGATTGGGCATCCCCATGAACTTCAACTGTTTCCAAGAGCCTATGAGGCAGTATGGTAGCCACTTTAAAGGGCATCCCCCCAGAGTGACAACCATGGTCACCACCTGGTGGTGACTGGAGGAGACCTCTCATTCGGTGTCAAGATTTTTGGCTGCGGTGGAAACTTGTCCTCAAAAAGCAAGAGAGAGGAATTTGGCATTGGGGATAGGAAAGACTCATCCACTGATTAGTGATCCCTGCTGGATGAAGCATCTAGCAATGGAGAAGGTCCTCCTGGAACCACCAGAGTTGGGGGAGGAGCAAGAGGATAAAAAGGGAGAAATAGGAGATGAGAGGGAATGGATGGAGGAGAACAGTGTTAGGCACAAGGACAACTTGGGAGTTGGTCTGTTGTGGGACCTTAAACGCCGTTGCCAGGTTTTGAAACCAAATGTTAGGTCAAGAAAACAAGCAGTAGAAAAAGAGAGACAGGAGACAGGTGACTCAAAAACAGCACAGGTTTCTACCAGGAAGAAACCTGTGGAATGGAACTCCATATGAGACTGAAGTCCACCCCCAATTAAAGACAAGGGCAGTTATAGGAAGATTTTGTGGTTGGCATTGCTGGGGGGGTGACTAAGGATTGGGATTTAGTAAGTTGCAGTTAGACTAGGTGTTACATATGGCAGGATGGTCTGTAGTTTTGGCCTAGATGATAATTTTCCATCCCAGTGTAGCTGGCAAAGTCATTTAAGATGGTGTCTCAGGGCTAACAATGGATAGCCGATAAATCAACAGCTGTATAAAATATGTACATTATTGAATATTATATTTTCTACAATAAAAGATATAAAGAAACATTAATTACCTATCCTTTGTAGAATAGTTGATTAGATAATTTATTATAATTTACTGAGTTAAGGAAGCAATTGAAGAATTAGACAATTATGCACCTATGTACAATCTACTTTATCTCAAATTATAATAATAGAAGAAATATCATAATCATGTGGCAATTAGACCTTTGCAATAATATCTCACAGTGATACATTATAAAAAAGGGCATCTTATAAATGATGAACTGCTTGATTTCAGCTTCACCATTAATAAAATAAAGTGTATGTCACTTCTAGGTAGAAAGTTTAACAATGTATATTGCTTTCTTTGTTGTAAAACAGGGTACAGACTATATTTTACAAATGAAATAATTTTAAGATATGTAATATAGCAAAATAACATACCTATTTATACCATATAATTTTCTATATAATATTGTAAATCACATTTCAAGTTTATAGGCCACAAGCAGCCTTTGATTTAAATTATTTCAAGTTTTTATCCTGTAAAAATTTATAAAATTCATATATTATTATTATTTAAAACTCTTATTTTTATTTCATGGACTGAAAAATTAAGTATAAAGATAAAGGTAAATAGAATTTTAGAAAGAAATCAACTATCTGTGGTAAACATATTTATATAAAAACCAAATGTACACAAGTATTATGTCAATTAAAAATAAATTAGCTGGGCTCGGTGGCTCAGCCTGTAATCTCACGCCTTTGGGAGGCTGAGGTGAGTGGATTGCCTGAGCCCACGGGTTCAAGACCCGCCTGGGCAGCTTGGTGAGACCTCATCTCTACAATAAATAAAAAAAAAATTAGCCGGGTGTGGTAGCGCATGCCTGTAGTTCCAGCTACTTGAAAGGCTGAGGTGAAAGGATCGCTGGAGCCCAGCAGGTCAAGGCTGTGGTGGCCGGGAGTGGCCACTGCACTCCAGTCTGGACGACAGAGTGAGACTCAAACTCAAAAAAAAAATAATTAATTAATTAAAATGTAACAAAATCAAGATAAAAATAAAACTTTGAGGAAATAAGAAAACTGTATGTAAGTTGTAATCCTAAAAAAAATTAGAAAACTTTAAAACAATAATTTGTTTAAAGATTTTAAAAGAAATCTTAATGCTTGTAAAATTGTAGAGTAAATGATTTGCTGACTCTGAATAGCATGTACATTTTGTTTAAAAACTTTTCTGTCTGACAACTTTAATGTACAGCAAATGAAAAGACTATGTAGTAAGCCAAAGAGTTAATTTATTTTGCATAAATAAATAAAAGCATAATTTGGTTTTAGTTCTAGAAAAGCCAAAATTACCTGTAAGTAATTTGAATATTATTGTAATATAAAAAAACACGTTGATAAACACAAGAAATTTAACATCTTAGTCAAAATTATTAAAATTATCTTCCTAAGTCAGACTCTGTAGCTCAAGTCTGTAATCTCAGCACTTTGGGAGGCAGAAGTCAGTGGATTGCCTGAATCTGTGGGTTTGAGACCAAGCCTGGGCAACTTGGTGAGACCTTGCCTCTGCAATAAATGAAAAAATTAGCCAGGCATGGTAGCATGCACCTCTAGTTCTGGCTACTTGGAAGGGTGAGGTGGAAGGATTGTCTGAGCCCAGCAGGTCGATATTGGTGTGACCATGTGTATGGCACTGCACTCCAACTTGGGCAGATGGGGTGAGACTCTGACTCAAAAAAAAAAAAAAAAAAAAAAATCTTTCTAATGATACTTGGCTAAAGGCACATTTTCCAACTAGGAAAATATAATAGAGATTTATTTCTTTTGAGTTTCTTAAATCAGGGTTAGATTAGACAATGGCTTTCGTTTAAAGTTCCCAGATAATAATGAATATTTTCTATAGTGTAAATGCTGGAAAACAAATTAGACACTTGGTGTTTATCATATATTTTCACATAAAACATGACTAAGGAATATACAGCATTGTCAAGGTCATTCTCACTTGTACAACATTGATGCTTTTGGGGTTTGTTTTTTTTTCAGTTTATTTATTGTGTGTCTGCTATTGAATTTGTCAAAAAAAAAAATTCCTCAATAAGTGCTATAAATTTTGCCTTTAATAACTAAATTTAGCTTTCTTTCAACTTTAAAGAATACATATTCAAGTGCATATGTTCTTAATTTTTTAAAAATGTAAGAAAACAAAAGAAATGAGTAGTCTAGTTGATCATTCAGAATGAAAATTTTCTTCTTGCATATTTGATAATATTTTAAAGAATGAGTACAGATTACAAGAGTACAGGCAAAAGATTAAAAACACACATGAACCAACTTCAAAACCAAAAGAAAGACAACAAACAAACAGGAATAACAAAAACAACACTGTAAGAACCTCATGATAGGGATCAACTCTAACATTTCAATAATTAACCTAAATGTGAATGAACTAAATGCACCACTGAAAAGACATAGAATGGCAAAATGGATAAAATATCACCAGGCAGCAATTTACTGCCTTCAAGAGACTCACCTCACTAGAAAGGACATTCACAGACTCAAAGTAAGAGGATGTGAAACAAATTTTCAGGCAAACGGAACACAAAAGAAAGGAGGAGTTGCAATCTTAATTTCAGACACAATACCCTTTAAGCTATCAAAAATTTAAAAAGATACAGAAGGCCACTACATAATGATAAAAGGTTCAATCCATCAACAAGAAATATCCATTTTAAACATATATGCAACCAACATAGGAATGCAAACGTTCATAAAGCAACTTCTAGGTAAACTCAAAAAAGATATTGACTCTAACTCTATCATAGCTGGGTACTTCAATTCCCCACTCACAACCCTAGACAGACCATCAGGACAAAAAATCAGCAATGAGATCCGGAACCTCAATGTGACTCTTGACCAAATGGACTTAATTGAAACCTACAGAACACTGCATCCAAAGACCACAGAATATTCATTCTATTCATCACCACATGGAACGTGCTCTAAGATTGACCACATTTTTGGCCATAATCAAACATAAGCAAATTTAAAAAGATTGAAATTTTGCCATGCACCGTCTCGGACCACAGTGGAATAAAAATAAACATCAACACCAACAATGTTCCCCCAAATCCACAAAAACATGGACACTAAACAGCATGATGCTAAACAACTACTGGGTCAATGATGAAATCAAAACAGAGATCAAAAGATACCTGGAAACAAATGAAAATGAAGAAACATCTTACCAAAATCTCTGGGATGCCATGAAAGCTGTAGTAAGAGGAGAAATCATATATTTACAAGCGCACTTGAAGAAAATGGAAGGATCACAAATTAACAGCCTAACAAGTCACCTAAGGAAGCTGGGAAAGCAAGACCACCAAAACCCTATCTTCAGCAGAAGAATCCAGATCACCAAAATAATAGCCCAAATCTGGGACACAGAAGACAAAAAGATAATATGAAAAATCAATGAAACAAAAAGCTTGTTCTTTGAAAGGGTAAACAACATTGATGATCACCTAGTTAGACTAACCAAGAAAAAGAGAGAAAAAGCCCAAATAAACACAATCAGAAACACAAAAGATGAAGTCACATCTGACCCTAAAGAAATGCAAAAGATCATCAGAGATTACTATGTACACTTGTATGGAAACAAACTTGAAAACCTTAAGGAAATGGAGGACTTTCTGACATCACACAACCTGCCTAGATTGAAACAAGAAGAAATTGAGACCTTAAATAGACCAATAACAATCAAGGAAATTGACTATGTAATAAGAAAACTACCTACAAAAAAAAAACCCCAGACCAGATGGCTTTCCAGCAAAATTCTACAAGACATTTAAGGAGGAACTGATACCAATCCTACTGAAAGCATTCCAGGAGATTGAGAAAGATGGAACTCTCCCCAAATCATTTTATGAAGCTAACATCACATTGATACCCAAGCCAGGTAAAGATCCAACAAAGAAAGAGAACTACAGGCCAATATCTTTGATGAACATAGATGCTAAAATTCTCAACAAGATCCTAGCAAACTGGATTCAACAACACATCTCAAAAATCATCCATCATGACCAAGTAGGCTTCATCCCTGGGACACAAGTCTGGTTCAACATTCGTAAAATCATAAATGTAATCAAATATACCAAGAGATGTCAAAACAAAAACCACATGATTATATCATTAGATGCAGAAAAAGCTTTTGATAAAATCCAGCACCCCATCTTGATAAAAACTCTCGATCATCTAGGCATATGTGGAACATACCTCAAAATAGTAAAAGCCATCTACGAGAAACCCACAGCCAGCATACTCCTAATGGACAAAAATTGGAACCATTTCCCTTGAAAACTGGAACAAGACAAGGATGCCCACTCTCACCTCTCCTGTTCAATATAGTATTGGAAGTCCTGTATAGAGCAATCAGAGAACAGAAGGCAATCAGGGGTATCAAAATAGGAAAAGAGGAAGTCAAGTTATCTCTCTTTGCAGACGACAAAATTGTGTACCTTGAAACCCAAGAGAATCTGTCCAAAACCTCCTTGCACTGATAAAGGCCTTTGGCAAAGTCTCAGGGTATAAAATAAGTGTGCAAAAAACAATTGCATTTTTCTACACCAATAATAAACAAATAGAAATCCAAATAAAAACCAAAATTCTTTTCACAATAGCCACACAAAAAATGAAATACCTTGGCATCTTCCTAACCAGAAATGTGAAAGACCTTTACACTGAAAACTACAAAACACTGCTTAAAGAAATCAAAGATGACACAAACAAGTGGAAAAATATCCCATGCTCATGAATTGGAAGAATCAACATTGTGAAGATGTCCATCTTACCTAAAGCAATCTACAAATTCAATGCAATAAGCTTCAAATTACCAGCAACATTCTTCCCAGACCTAGAAAAGACAACACAGAAATTCATATGGAAACACAAACATCCAAGAATAGCCAGAACAATCCTCAGCAAAAAAAACAAAGCAGGTGGTATCACATTACCAGACTTCAAACTTTACTATAAAGCTATAATCATCAAAACAACTTGGAACTGGTACAGGAGCAGGCATATAGACCAATGTAATAGAATTAGACTGCAGAAGCAAAGCCTCAATTTCTCAGCCAACTCATCTTCAACAAAGCCTCCACCAGCTACCACTGGGGAGAGGAGAACCTATTCAGTAAATGGTGCTGGGAAAACTGACTGACCACATGCAGAAGATTCAAAAAAGACCCCTATCTATCCCCATACACAAAAATTAACTCCAAATGGATCAGAGACCTAAATGTGAAACCTCAAACCATAATAAACTTAGAAAATGCAGGACACACCCTTATGGAAATTGGAACTGGCATCCAATTCCTGAACAAAACCTGAAATGCACAGGCCATAAGAGACAAGATCAACAAGTGGGACCTCATTAGACTGACAAGCTTCTGTAAAGCCAAAGAAACCATCAAGAGAGCAGGAGGACAGCCCACAGTCTGCAGAAAAGCATTTGACACTCCATATCTGACAAAGTCCTAAACATCTTGGATCTACAAGGAACTCAAATGTGCTGAAAAGAAAAAACAAACAACCCCGTTATAAAGTGGGCAAAAGATATGAACAGACACTTCTCAGAAGAAGACATTCAAGTGGCCAACAGACACATGAAGAAATGTTCAGCCTCACTAACAATCAAGGAGATGCAAATTAAAACCACACTGAAGTACCATCTAACTCCGGTCAGAATGGCAATTATCAATTACTCAAAAAATAACAGATGCTGGAGAGGATATGGTGAAAAGGGAACACTTCTGCACTGTTGGTGGGAGTGTAAACTAGTGTAACTTCTGTGGATAGCAGTGTGGCAATTCCTAAAAACTCTAAACATTCACCTCCCATATGACCCCGCAATCCCCCTACTGGGAATATATCCTGAAGAACTCCAATCACTCTATGAAAAAGATACCTGCACACGTATGCTTATCACAGCATTGTTCACAACAGCAAGAACCTGGAACCAACAATGCAGTCCATCAAAAGAGGACTGGATTTAAAAAATGTGGTACATATACACGATGGAATACTATGCAGCCATATAAAGAACAAAATCATGAATTTCACAGCAACCTGGATGGAACTAGAGTCTATAATACTGAGTGATCTCTCACAGAAACAAAGATCTGAGTATCACATGTTCTCACTCTTATAGTGGACCTTGAACATCTATTATAATACTATGAGAAAAGGATTGACAGTGGTGGGAAACTATAGGGGGGTTAGGGAGGGGAAGGAAGGTGTGATTAACGGTAGTCAATATCTGTCTGGGGACAGGGGAGACACCCCTTATCAACAAGGGTGGCTGAACAATGCATATTTGTATACCTAACCGTTAACTGTACCCCACAATTTTAAAATAAAAAAGATGTTAAAAAAAAGAAATTTTCTTCTTGCATATTTGATAATATTTTAAAGAATGATTGGAAGTTTACACAATTATATATAATAAAGGAATGAGAATGTAATTCAAAGATGTTGTAAACTAGGAAGACAGAAGTGATAAAGCATATATAACTCCCCCAAAATGTAATTAATGTGACGTGACATGTAAATGAGTTGAGAATTAAAGTTAGTGTTGTTGAAACACTTTAGAATAAATCCACAATAATGAATAAATCCACAAAAATGGACAAGGGCTTTTAACCTACAATGTTGCAATAAAAGATGCAAAGCTACTTCGCATGTTAATTAAAAAACAAAACTTCAAACATTATTTTAAAATGAATTAGTTCACATTCAACTTTAAAAATTTTTTTTAAGTTTTATTTTTAAATGGAAAGGAAAAGATGAACAAGAATTATGTACAGAAAGTTAGCAAAGAGAAGAATACCTATGAGGAAATTTTTCTGTCAGCTTATTTTGGAAATATTTTGATGTGAATTATATGTTGTTTAATAATATAAAGAAAATATGTTCCCTATGTGTTAAAACTAAGTTTAGAATTAATTCATGAAAGTATGTAAATTTTAGTTGAACAAAGATTGACATTATCTACGTAACATTGCCAACATTTTTGACATTTTTTCATTTGTCATTTTTACTATTTCTAAGCTGAAAAACAACAGCAAACTCAACTTTATAAACTGCATGCTTTCTATGAGAAAAACATGATCTAATGTACTTTAAAACACATTGCAAACTACATTACAATATAATACATTATTAAATAGGTTTAGTGGGAGAGTAAAAGCCTCAGATCTTTTTCAAGCCATGTGACATGTCTTTCTGGGGTTTTTTATTATTATTATAAAGATGTGGGATACAATTCAGGGTTAGGTATACAAATGTTGATTGTGCAGTTACCTTTATTAATGAGATATGCCCCTCCTTCCCCTAGCAGTTTCCCTCAACTGCCAATCCTTTTCTTATAGTATTATAGTTGTTCAAGGTTCACTCATGAGTGAGAACATATGGTACTCTGTTGTTTGTTTCTGTGGTAGATCACTGAGTCTGATTGACTCTAAATCCATCCAAATTGCTGCGAAGTCCATTTGTCCTTCTTTATGACTGCATACTATTCCATTGAGTATATGTACCACATTTTAAAAATCTAGTCCAGCTTTGATGGGCAACGTGGTTGATTCCATGTTTTTGCCATTGTGAATAGAGCTGCAACAAACTTAAGTGTGAAAATATCTTTTTTTGCAGAATTATTTGAATTCCTCCAGGCATATTCCCAATAGGGGAATTACTGAATCATATAGAAGGTCAACTTCTAGTTCTTTCAGAAATAGCCACACTGTCTTCCAAAGAGGTTGCACTAGTTTGCATTTCGACACGTCTTTCCATTGTACTACAGGTCTGCCCAGTGTGGATACTGTGGATAGTAGTAAATGATTATTAAATGGCACATTTTAAAATATGTAACAATAATTATTATATATTTTGCTATACTTTAAAGAGTGTTATATATCTGAGTCACCACCACTGGAAAACATTATCTTCTTGACTCTTTTCACCAGGGGTTTAACATCTTCTAAACTTTTGGAACATCTAAAGCTTATTTAATGGCAAACACTTTAAAATAACAATTGAAATAAGGGCAAACAAAATAGTTGGTCATAAGTAAATGTACACAATGTATTAAAAATTAACTAAATTTTATTTATTTATTTATTTATTATATTTAATCACTGTGCATTGTGAAATACAAGTTAAAATCAAACCAGTATACATAGTATATAGACAAATACACAAACCATATAATATACATATTAAAGCATTATTTGGGGTTCATTCTCTGGGTAACTATTATGAGATAAACATTTTTTGTTTTAAGAGTACACATGTAAGTTAAAGCACGTGGTATTTGTCTTTAAGTGGGCTCCTTGGTGCAGTAGGCAATATGTCAGTCTCATAATTTGAAGATCCTGAGTCTGTTGGGCTTTTAATGTGGGAGCATGAAGTAACCAAACCAGTAGCTGAACTGGGTGGTGTTTTTCATTCCCATAATTATTTTCCTTTGCTTTTTTTTCTTTCTTTTTTTTTTTTTTTGTTGTTTGTTTTTTTGGTCAGTTGTCTGACTGTTACCCATACTGGAGTGCAGTGGCATGATCAAAGCTCACCGCAGCATTGACCTTCTGGTCTTATGGGATCCTTCCACCTCAACCTCCATAGTAATTGGGACTACAGACAGACACCACCAAGCCCAGCTAATTTTTTAAATGTTGTTTTATAGAGACAGATTCTTGTTATGTTACCTAGGCTGATCTGGAAATCCTAGGTTCAAGCAATCCTCATAGGTTCAAATGATCCTCCTGCTTCTGCCTCCAACAGTGCTGAGATTGTAAGCGTGAGCCATTGTACCTATTTTCAGTTCCACAAAAGCCTACATATTCCTGCAGTCGTGGACTGCAGCTACCTTTGGTTTCATTCAGTGCTTAGAGTGCTGGAAGGTATTTCTGCTGTTTCTGTTCCAGCTTCCAGCAGGCTCTGAATGGTGCCACCCATAGGAGACTTCTTTCTGCTCTCTACCTTCCACCATAAGTAGACTGCCACTGAATGTAATCTAGTGCACAACTCATTGTAGGCCAAGGGAGTTACTATTAGCTTTTGTAATGTAGCCTGAATTTTATGGAGGTTCTGTATTCCCTAGCCTCAGGGATGGGTCCCCCCCCCCCAACATTTCTGCCCTTCTTCTTGAGGGACAACTTGACTGCGCCTATTGACAGTCATCAACAACAGCCTGTTGTGAGAAAAATATATCTTATGGTTGAGCTCCAAGTAAGTTACTAAAACAATAAAAAACAAAGAAAACAACAGCGAAAGATAAGATCCTGGTGAGAAAGGAAACAGCTAAACACCTGATAAGCAGATAGTTAAGGTGGGTCCCAGTAACTGCAAGCCCCGCAGATTGGACTGAAACACACCACTTCCAGGTCAGTGGACTTCATCTTTCCCACACATTTTCCTGATTAGCCTTTCCCAATCCTCTCCCAACTGGTGAATTTACCAGACCATGATGCCTCTCTCTGATTAGTGCTGTTGCCAACCAATCAGCAGGCTCTGGAGACTGTGTAAACTCCTGCCTGCAGAGGCAACTCAAAAAGCCTTCTGGACCCTTCCAACTGCTGGGAGCTTTCCTGTCCTCGTAATAAATTCCTGCTTTCTTATCTTACAGTTGTCCACATCCCTTATTCTTCTTGAGTGTGAGACAAGAAACTAGACCTGAAGAGCTGCTGAAGGTCACTGTGGCTGTAGACTGCCAGATCTGAAGACTGCTCGACTTGTAGAGCTGCACATGCTAGTGGCTGGCTTGCCAGCTGAT
The DNA here is from genome assembly GCF_000164805.1 of Carlito syrichta. Taxonomy (NCBI): domain Eukaryota; kingdom Metazoa; phylum Chordata; class Mammalia; order Primates; family Tarsiidae; genus Carlito; species Carlito syrichta. The sequence continues at coordinate 43,359 of NW_007251038.1, read as the reverse complement.
GGAGACCGCAGAACTGGCAGAGCGGGTGGAGCTGGCAGAGCCAGGAGACAGTGCAGAGCAACTGGAATCGACAGCAGAGCTGATGGTGGAGTGGAGCTGGCAGTGGATGGAGCTGACAGGGCTGCCAAACTTGTAGAGCTATGACCCTTCTCAGGGCCTGGCTTGTCAGCCCACCTAGCTAACAGAGCTGTGACACTTCTTTGAGCCTGGCTTGCCAGCCCATCAAGCCAGTGGAGCTGTAACACTTCTTGGGGCTAGGCTCACTGATCCTCCCCTAAATCAAGAAAACTGCAACACCCTTTAGGGGCCCTGTGGCTGTTAGCATGCCTGAGCTCTTGGGCTTCACTGTGTTTTCCATCCTGATATCATTGTGTCCCAGTCATCATGTGGATCCCAAGCTGGCAGTACAGCTCCCAGAACTGCAGCATTTCTTGGTGACCCAGCTAGTCAACTGATTGGAGGAAACAATGTTTCATTTCTTGGGGGTTCATCTGGGATTCCTCAGAAGGGTAAGTTAAAGCAGTCTTATCTCTTTCATTTCCAAGGTTTCTTGTCCTCAACTTTCCTATCATTCTTTCTTCAGCCTTTCCTATCATATTTTCTTCTCTTCATGATTGCTGTGGCTACTGTCCTCATTTGGTGTTCAACCACAGTTGTTTTTGTGGCTTTGGAAGATGTCATTACTAGGAAGTATTGGTAGTTGGCTTGATCCTTTTGAAAAACAGTTCAGGATAGTGTGTTTTTGTTGTTTCCAAAAGGCAAAGGATAGGAGGCTTTGGTTTTGTTTTTCCACTATGTTAAGACTCAGTATATCCAGTAAATGTGAGTAACATTTTTATGTGAGGCATTTCCTTTTGGAAGGCATCTTATGCTTCCTCTCTCATGTTTAAAGAAAGATTTGGATCCATGGTTACACTCTAGCATGTGGAGTCTGGTTGGTACATTTGGGGACATTGTAGACAAATCTTGAATGAAAGGAACTCCTCTCTTTGAAAACACCTTGTTGACTCTATACCTGGGAACTTGGATACCTTGTATGCTGGCTTTATTAGAAACATTGTACAAGCTCTATGTTAGAGATTCCCTGCTGACTATGGGTTTAGGTTTTTCAGGGGCTGTCAGGGACAGTCTGGATGGACATGTACAGGCACTTTTATGTCTCCAAACTGCATTGGCCCCTTATCAGGGAAAAGGACTTTGTTCAGAAATTAATTTATCCTGTTAATATTGATATTGCATTATGGCTTAAACTGTGGGTCTACTTGCCAGAGGTTCATGGAAGGTCCCAGGAAAACCTACTCCTCCATCAGAATCCCACTCCCAAATATAATTGTTCCAAGGTCTTTTTGAAGATCTGGTTTGGATTAGGAGGTATGCCAGGTTTGAGGAATCCAAAGGCACAGTTGACAGTGCAAAGGACAAGTATGTTGCACAGGGAAACATGACTAATCCTGCCAGCCAGGTCCCTTATGCTACACTTGGGTGGAGGTCACACTCACATCCAAGGGAATGCCATGAGCAGAAAAGGACAGAAAGGTGAGAGGACACTCTCATTTCTTTGATCCTTATTAATGTGTGTTGGTTGGAGGAGGGAAAGCTAAGGGGCATTTTTCTTTCACCTCATTCTCTCTAGATGGGTAACAGGCCATCTGCAATGTGCACTCCTCTCGAGTGCATCATGAGACACTGAGAATCCTTTGATCCTCAGTCCCTGAATAAAAAGTACCTTAAATATTTTTGCTACCAAGCATACCTGAATTTTAAGTTGCATGATGGAGAGACCGGGCCTCCAGAGGGGAATATCAATTATAATACAATTTCTGTAGATGACAGGACAAATGGTCCAAGGTCCCATATATACAGGTCTTCTTCATGCTATGGGGAAGTCTGGAGCTTTGTTAATCCTGTAGAATTGATTCAACCCCCTAGCAGTCATTTTAAAGGACAATCCCAATGGACTGGGGATGCCAACCCCAAGGCACCATTAGGGAAAGCATTAATCCCTAAGGTCACTACTTCTGCTCTGTCCTGCCCCACTTATTCAGGTCCTCCCTGTACTTCAAATGTTCCCCATTCTAAAAACCTTTGTCCTAGACACGCTTCTGAGTTACTTAAGACCCTACAAGAGATGCTTGGTGAATATAGCCCTAGTAAGATACAGTTACTCTTTTCCTTATAAGACTTGAAACAGATTGAGGAAAATCTTGGCAAGTTCTTGGATGACCCTGGCAAGTATATGGATGCTTTCCAGAATTTAACTCAAGTATTTGAGCTCCCCTGGATGAATGTTATGTTACTTTTAAGCCAGACCTTGACAATCATTGAGAAACAAGCAGCCCTGCAAGTGGCAGAGAAAAATTGAGATGAGCTTTGCATTTCACGTAGTGCCAGAGACAGGGAGGAAACTTATCCAATCAGAAAAGCAGTAGAACCTTTGAAAGACCCTAAATGAGATCATGATGGAGACCTGGGAGAATGGAGGAGGAAGGATTTGCTGGTGTGCGTACTGGAAGACTTAAGGGAAATTAGAACTAAACCTCTCAATTATTCTAAACTATCCATGATAGACCAGGGGGCAGATAAGAATTCCTCAGCCTTTCTCGAAAGGCTAAGAGAGGCTTTAGTTAAGCACACCTCCCTAGGTCCTGAGTCAGTAAAAGAGCACATAATCCTAAAGGACAGGTTTGTTACACAAACAGCTCTGGATATTAGGAGGAAGCTGCGGAAGCAGGCTATAGGACTAGATAGTACCTTGTAGAATCCTCTGAAAGTGGCTACCTTGGTTTTTTTATAATAGCAACCAGGTGGAGGCTCAAGAAGAAGAGAGAAGACACAAGACAAAGGCAAGAGGTCTAGTGATTGCCTTACAGGCGTATGTGCCCCAGGATTCCCAAGGTACATCTGCTACCTGCTACAGATGTGGCAAGCTAAGACATTAAAGAAGTAACAGGGTGTCAACATGGAAGGTTGCAGCACCAGAAGACCAAAAGAGGCATCTCAATTGGCAGTCACCATTAGTGACAAAATGTCAACAAGCCATCAGAGATCTTGTAAGAAGCAATCTGCTAAGGGAATGGTGTCTGTCACCATAGGTATAATCTGCTGGGATACTGAAAACCTAGTTGCCCCAAAGAGACTTAAATGTCCAGGACCTTGTCCACTGTACAGGCCAGAGAGTCATCAGAAAGCAGGAACCCTCTTTTCTCAAGAGAGGAAAGAATATCTAGCTCAGGAATGATGGCTACTGAGGAAACCTGGAAACCTGCTAAAGTGCCTGACATGACTCACCACCACCCTAGCAACCCTCAGGTGAATATTAGGGTACTAGAACCCAAAGTAATTTAATTAACACACGTGCCAGCCATATGGTCCTGGTCATCCAGGTTGAAATATAGCCTTAGCATAATTAAAGTTGCTACTGGTTAATTCAAAATGTAAATGGAGACGGTTATATAGAAAGGTGACAAGGAGAAGCCAGAATAGCACAGGAAAGATGTAGAGTAGGTTGTTGGTGGGGAAGTGTATTTTTGGTCAGGATGGTTTTGTATAGGAAGGATCTTGAAAATTTTTGTCCGGCAATACAGTGGATGGTTATTTTAAGGAAGGAACATATAGGACAAAAAATAGAGGGTTCAAGAATGTCAAAAAAGTATGTGTATGTTGTAGAATGGTATATGGAACCCAGGAGACTTTGTACTGGTGAGGGTTCTCCCCTCTCTTTCCCCTTCCTTAGGTATAGATTGGGAGGGACCCTACACTGTTCTCTCCACTCCTTCAGCAGTGAAGTTCACTGGAATAGATTCATCATACTGCAGTGAAAGTCTAGAATCCAGGAGAAGATGCCTCTACTGACCCAGAAGAGCACTCAGAATATCCTTATAAGGAAATTAGAGACCTTGAACTAATTGTGAAACATAAATGTCAATAATTTCCTACCATGCATATTCTCCATATAGTCTTATCTATACTTGCTGCTTTTATGTTTAACTTAATTTGTACCATTAAATGCCTTTGCCAGGGACCCCTTACCTGAAATCCCATGGGATGAGTTACTTCCTTAGAGAATCATACCCTTAGCTCCTCATTTGAGGTTTTCCACACAGGAATGAGCAAAATGACTAGTCTGTTTTATTTCCTATGTTTATCATCACTAGCCCTAGCTTTTTATAAGCACCCCCTCTCTCCCTGCATTATGTATTTGACTCAACAGGGTAATTATTCGAACTGCTGGATATGTCCACAGGAGAGACATTCTCTAACCCTCCCCCTGATAGTTCTGCCATCGTCTCTTGAGCAGATTGGACATCTCAGTAGATCCTGGTATGAATTCACTGCCCTAAAAAGAAGCAGTGAAACACAACCAGAAAGTTCCCTGAAGTGAAAAGGTCACGATTAAGATTGCAGAAGTGGCAGAGTTGTGGGAAATACATCTATCTGCTTTTGATTGAACCTGAGACTATCCTGGATGTGATGTTTCCCCAGCTACTATAATGAGACTTTGTATGGGTAGCAGTTCATATAACACTAATCATCATGCCCGCAGAACAGTACACATGATGGGATGGTCCCTTGGGAAAACACCACATGGGTATAACTGGGGTTATATGAAGAGAATCTTCCTCAATTACTGCTCCTTCAACCCTGATGAACCTGAGGAAACTAAAGCCACTGGGATACTCTTCCCATTTGGAACCCCAGAAGTACCTTCCTTAATTGTAACTGAAGGCCATCAAGCTCCAGATGGTGATGAAGATGGAACCTTGTATGGAAGCTTCCTAACCAAGGACCCTTAGATCACCCTCCAGAGAGTCCCTAGTTGCCCTTCTCATTTGATGCCCATGATCGGCAGGAAGTAGTCAGACTGGTCGTTGTTTTTACTCTTTAATGGAAGATAAGGTCACTACTCCAGAGGGGGAAATGAGAGAGGAGACAGCTGGACACCTGATAGGCAGATAGTTAGGGCAGGTCATGGTAACTGCCAGCCCCAAGGACTGGAGTGAACATACCCACTTCCAGTTCCCTGGACTTCATCTTTCCTGCACTTTTTCCTGATTGGCCCTTCCCAATCCTCTCCCAATTGGTAAATTTACTAAGAACAGACCATGGTACCTCTCTCTGATTGGTGCTGTTGCCAGGCAGGCTCCAGGGACTATATAAACTCCTGCCCGCAGAGGCAATCCGGCAGCCTTCTGGACCCTTCTTGATGATGGGAGCTTTTTCTGTCTTCTCAATACATTCCTGCTTTCTAACCCTCCAGTTGTCCGCATCTCTTATTCTTTTTGGGCATGAGACAAGTACCCAGACTGAAGAACTACTGAAGATCACCAGAGCTGAAGATCATCAGATCTGAAGATCTCCAGATCTGAAGACCCCGGACTTGAAGAACTGCACACTACGGTGGCTGGCAGAGCATGCAGAGTGGGCAAAGCTGGCAGAGTGGACCGTGGAGCTGGGAGCTGACAGCAAAGCCCTGATGGAGCTGATGGTGGAATTGACTAGTGGAGTGTAGCTGACAGCTGATTGTGCTGATGGGCCACCAAATTAACAGAGTTGTGACATTTTTGGGGGCCTGGTTTGCCAACTCATTGAGCTGAGGGGCTGTGTCACTTCTCAGGGCTTGGCTCACTGACCTTCGCCCTCCCCACCCTGCCGTCAGCATCACTCCTCCCCCACTTCTCGCCCCTACAAAACAAGAAAGCTGCAGCACTATTAGGGGAACCTGTGGCTGCTGGCATCCCCAAGCTATCAGATGACACTGTGTTCCCTATCTAGATGCCATCACATCCCAGCCAGCCACCATGTGGACCTTGGGCTGGCAGTAGTACTCTGGGAATTGCAACATTTCTTGGGAGCCTGGCTCACCAACCAGTCAGATAAAAAAAGTATCACTGAATCTTTTACAGTATGTTACCTGAGATGTAGGTTTTTAAATGTAAATTTTCTAGAGATGAGAGAATTCCAGTGCACCTAACATAGAGTACTAGAGATTGGATTTACCATCTCTTATTAAAAAATGAAACAATCTTGAAAAATACATTGCATGATAATTTTCAGAGCTTGGACAGCAGTCACAGCAAAGCAGAGATAACTGAGAGAAGAGAAAGTAACAAAATGAGCCTTATTCTTGTCCTCACTTAGTGCTTGAAGAGAGTTTCCAAGAGGGACAAACAAGCAGAGGCAGGAAAAATATACCTGAAAAAACAAAGCAAAATGAAAACTGTTTTGGATATATTAGAGCTGAAAAATTTATCACCAGTAGACTTTCACTTTAAAAAAATGTTAAGGAAGTCTTTCAAATAGAGAGAAAATGACACCAAATAAAAATATGTATATGTGCAAACAATGAAAACTTTTTCACAGTCATAATACAGACAAATATAAAGTAGATTAATATTAGTTATTTAAAGTCTTTATAGGATAAATGACTAATGAAAACAAAAAATATTAACTATTTATTATGGTTGTTAAAACCTATGTGGAAGTAGCATGTGTGAACACAATAGCACAATACTGAGAGAGGAAATGGAGTCTACTACTGTAAGCTCTTTATAGTGTAAAAGATATGATACTCCTTGAATAAAGACTGTAATAAATTAATATGTGTATAAATTTTACAATACAGAACAACAAGAAAGTAAATGCCAAGTGGTCAGCAAAGGAGATAAAACCCAACCATAAAAATAATTCAAAGAGAAAAAAAAAAAGAGACTAAAACAGGAAAAAACAACTAATAGCAAGTTATTTGAACTCAGTATTATTGATAATTCTGTCATATGTAAATAATGTAAGCAATTCAGTTAACAATGTTTCATCCAGGTGATCAAGGTCAGCATTAAAAATGATAAGTTATGTTGATAGAATTTATGTATTTAAATATTGTTTATTCATTCTTTATTCAATGAACACTTTTTTTCTAAATTTTGGACCATTATTAATAAAACTTCTGTATACAATCACACATAGGTCTTTGTAGATAGGCATATTGTCAGTTCTTTCAGGTAAATACTGAAGAATTGGTTTGAGAGCTTGTATGGTTCTTAATGTGGGTTGTTTGGTATGATCAGTTTATGTATTGTTTCTAGGGATGTGGAGAAACTGGAACTTGTATACTTTGTGGTACACAAAGCAGTTTTGCAGTTTCTTGTAGAATACCTTATGACTTAGCAATTCAACTTCTCAGAATTAACCCAAAGCAGACAAAAATATGCATCCATGTATTTGTTTTCTACCATACTGTTTCAAATTACCACAAACTTGGTGGCTTAACACATTTTTCCCCCCTCACAGTTCTGGAAGCCAGCAATCTGAAATCAGTTTCACTGGGCCAAAATCAAGGTGTCAACAGGGCTGTACTTTTTCCAGAGCCTCTAGTGGAAGTTGCATATCCTCACCTCTTCCAGCTACAGGTAACTGTCAGTGCTCCAACCTTACCTCTGTGGTTACACTATGTCCTCTTCTATCCCACTGTCTCTTTCTCATGAGGACACATGATGGCAATTAAGGCCTGCTTAGATAATCCAACATTATTTTCCTATCTTAAGATTCTTATTTTAATTACATTTATAAAAATGATTCCTTTTTGCCATTAAATGCAATTAGGCCCTGGATACCTTATGATGGTATTTTCCAGCTGGTACTGAAATACTGCACTGGCTTGTACTTGAATGTTTATTAGCACTTTATTCATAAAAGCCCCAAGCTGAAAATAGCCAACAAAACAACCAACCAGTGAATGCTTGAATAAATTGTGGTTTATCTCTAAAATGGGATTCAATGTAGTTTTGAAAATGAATGAACTTGTGACATACACATCAACATGGATAAATTTCAAAAGCTTCATGCTGAATGAATAAACCAGACACAAAAGGGAAAAATGCAGTATGATTCTCTCAAATAAAATACTAAAATTGTCTTAACATTTGTTTTAAAAAGTCAAGAGGAACATTTCTGGGGTGATGTAGAGTATTCCATCTTTATTAGGAAGGTTATATGGTGTCTATATTTGTGTAAACTCATTCCATATGCTTACAATGCTCTTTGTTGTATTTAGATTTTTACCTAAGTAACGTGGATTTGAATTTTACCTCAGTACAATTGTTTTAAATAGTAATGCTTTAGATAATATTTTAAATATTTTTATATAATTTCAAAGTGGGGAAGTACTAAGTGAAAGACCATTTTAAGTGTCAAAGATGTTTTTTAAAAAGATGACATTGACTGAATGAAACATATCCATTGCTGGAAGGATGAATAAAGGAAATGTGGTATATACATAGAGTGGAGTATCATTCCACCTTACAAAAGGGGCAACTCATTTGTAAGTGACAATATGGATCAGGCTGGAGGACATTATGCTAAGTGAGATAAGCGAGTCACTGAAGGATAAAAGCTGTGTGATTCTATGTCTACGAGGCTTTTAAAATAGCCAAACTCATAGGAATAGTGAATAGAATGATGGTTTCCAGGGGTTGGTGGGGAAAGAAATGAAGGATTGATGTTCAACAGGTATAAAGTTTTAGCAATGTAAGATGAACAATATAAAACGAGAATGTGTAAATATAGAATTGTGTGCATATGTTTATCAATATTTTTACTTAGCTATTGGTAGCAAGCAGTGTAGCAGTGTCTAGCAGTCTAGTACTTCCTTTTTTCCTTTGAGCAGGAGTCTCACTCTGTCGCCTGCAGTGCAGTGGTGGCACAATCAATCACAGCTTACTCTATCCTCAACATCTTGGGCTCAGGTGATACTTTTGTCTCAGCTTCCCAAATAGCTAGGACTACAGACATGTGCCATCATGAATGAGTAACCTTTTATTCTTTTAACTACCAATTTCTTGTAGAGGTGGGGTCTCATTATGTTGCCCGGGCTGGTCTTGAACTCCTGACCTAAAGTGATGCTCCTTTCTTGGCCTCCAAAAATGCTGGGATTACAAGCTTGAGTCACCATCCCCCACCCAGTATGTCTTAATCTGTTTTATTTGCAAAGATATATATGACACATAGGCATCTGCTAGATTTTAGGACTGAAAATGTTTCAGGCCTTCATCAGTTATTTAAGTAACCATGTAGAAAGACTGAAATTAAACAGAGTTACATTTCTGTTTTTACATTGTTTATTTTGTATCTGTCCAGTAAATGTATGTCAATCTGATCCTGAGAAGTTGGAACTAGACATCTGTTTTTTCAAAGTACAAAACAGTTAGGCTCTCACCCTAAATATATGAAGCACAGATCTTTGAGCTTAGGAAAGTGCAACTTCCTGCTTGACTGGTCAGGAAAAATTGCAAAGTATTCATCAAGTTAACAATGTAATATTTTAAAGTCTTACAGTTTGAAAGTGAGTTAAATCTTAGCAGGGCCTCAAAATAATTTTAATTTTGAACGTGGTTGATTTTTATTCCTTCAAGTGCTTGTGGATGCTCTGACTGGTTGACAAAGACAGCAGTTTTCACTCAAAACCCTAGGAGAATATTAAATAGCAATAACTTTTGACAATAAAAAATATAAATTTGTTTGTAAATTTGTCTTTATGATGGTTTTAGAAAGAGAAATTCTGTGTAGCTACCTTACCCAAAAAGAATAAACAGAATGGGACAGAGAAAGGGGAGAGGATAGCAGGGCAGGACAAGATACTGACTTCCACAACTTCCAAAATACTGCACATTCTCACAAGTGGGAACTAAACTGTGAGTCTACAAAGAAATATATAATGGTTCTAAGGACATTGGAGTTTGGGGGGTGGGGGAAGGAGGCCTGAAAAGTTGCCTAACGGATACAGTGTGTATTAGTGGGGGTGACTCATACACTTAAAGCCCAGACTTCTTTGCCACTATACAATATATCCATGTAACTAAATATTACTTGTACCCCTAAAGCCATTGAAATGAAATAAAGTGTATGCCAGACTAACTTTCCTACTGGTTCAGAATTTGGCGTTAGTAAATCAGTGCCCATGATAAAGTTAGTAGGAGTCTATGTGTAGCTAGTTGAGCTTTGACTGTAAGCAATTTTTGCTCTTTGAATCAAAGGCCACAAAAAGGTCAAGAACAATAACACATAATCTAATGTACTTCATGGTAGTCTTCTCCAAAAGATATCAAACAGTAATGCAATTGGATGTAGTTTTAAAACCATGTCTACAGCTCAGGCGTTTCTCATGTGCAACATGGACTGAGAAAACCATGTAGACAGTTTTGTTTTTCAATTAAATTCTTGCCACAGAATGTTACGAAAGTTACCCAAATATTATAGGTATGTAATTTAGGAGTGGAGATGTTCATTTTTTGTGTAGAGGATCAACTGTATAGCACATTCTGTCAAAGGACAAAGAGAACAGTAAAGTGAGTGTTGTCTAACAATTTCAGTTAATTAGACAAATACACGTGTTTCTGGTATTTTTATAATGTATGGGAAGAGAAAAAGTTTTTTGGTTTTTTTTTAAACCTCATTAAGCTTATATATACTGGGAAATGCAAATAATAAGAAATGACTAAGTAAATATTCGTAATATGCCAGTGATAAGAGCCAAAATTAAAAAAAAAATCGGGGAAGGGAATTAGCAAGTTGGACAGCATTGAAATTTTAGAATGAGTTCTCAGCATGATATTTACTGAGGAAATGACTTTAAAAATGAGCTGAATGATGTCGGGAAGCATTCCAGGTAGAAGAAATACATACCAGACACTGAGTTCTAGAAAGTTCTTGGGTGTTAAAAAAACCTTAAAAGTAAGAATTCCTTTGCCAGAACAAATTAAAAGAAGAAACAAGTCATAGTAAATATAGACATGGAAAGTAATATGGCCGTGCTAATAACTTCAGCTTTTATTCTTTTTTGAGTAAATTTGGGAGTATTTTGGACCAATAAATAGCATGATTGGGCATATGTTTTTAAATGATTGCTCTGAATGCTATTTTGAGAATGGGCTAAAAGGAAACAAATGTTAAATGGGGAGATTTTTTAGAAGATTTTGCAATATCCAGGTAAGTGCTCACACAAAAAACTGGAATCAATGAAATTAGATTTTAGTTACTGCCAGAAGTGTAAGTTTACAAAAGTGGATGGGGAAATTGGGAACTGATTTCATGGGGATGGGTGGGGTGAGCAGAAGGTTTTCAGGAACCTGGGAGGTGTGGAGGATGAGCAACATAGGCTCATGTGAGTGTTAGAGTGTGGGTGTGCATGGCTGACTAGGTACCCTGGGTTCCTTATGACAACTGGCACCAGCCTAAAGAAGGATGAACTGAGCCTCGTTATAGTTCTCACAACCACAGTGGTTGAATGTGCATACTCAGGGTGACCATTAGGTGGAATTTTGCCTGGAACAAGTAAATTTCTAGGGCCCCTACTTGACTGCTTGTGATAGATTTACATAGTGCAAAAACTCCCTTAATTGTTTCTATTTTTTCCTACATTCTTAATTGCTACTATCACTCATTTTTTTGTGTGTTAAAAACTGAGCATCTGTCAGGTTCAAAACAATTAATATTTGTAAATGTGAGAAAATAACAACTGTACGTTACAAAAGATTGACATCTTTAAAATATTTGGGCTTACCTCCTGGTGTCATACTAAAGTTTCAAGTTGTTTTATCCTTTTATTACAGTGAATTAATTATTTTTTGATTCGCAAATATATGCTATATATTTATCATGTACAACCTGTTGTTTAAACTACACATAAATTGTGTAATGCTAAATCGAGTTAATGAGCATAGGCATTATCTCACATCCTTATCATTTTTTTGTGGTGAGAACTGTTCAGATCTACTCTCAGCAATCTTCAAAACAACAATACTATGTTATTAACTATAGTCAACATGCTGTACAATAGATCTCTTAAACTTATTCTTCATATGTAATTGAAATTTTGTATTCTTTAACTAACAATTTTTCAATCCACTCCCCCCTCACCTCCTGATAACTGCCATTCTACTCTGCATCTGTGAGTTCAACTTTTTCACACTTCATATGTAAGTAAAATCATGCAATATTTCTCTTTCTGTGTCTGGTTTATTTCAGTTATCATAAGATACTCCATGTTCATCTATGTTTTCTCAAATAACTGAATTCACTTGTTTTTAAGGCTTTTATGATATATATCATTCATACACATATGTACACATATATACATATGTGTGTATATATATATTTATACACACACCACCTGTTATTCATTTCTTGATGGGCACTAAGGTTGATTCTGAATCATACCTATTTGTAAATAGTGCTACAACAAACATGAGTGCAGATATCTTTTGTCATAATGGTTTCATTTCCTATAAAATGTGAGTTAACAGATGTGTAGATAGCTTAAAACATTAGTTTTAAAATTATTATTAGAGGATAAAACATTTTACATTCAATGAAAGCACACCAGTAAGGATAAGTTTATGACCTTCCTGTTCCAATCAAGAGATACCCTAAAGGTAGCTCCCAAACAGAGCTGCTTTTATCTGTAGCATGTGACTGTGGAGGTGCGCCACAATCTACTGAGCACATGTGGAGTAGTGAGAAGTTACTGCTACCTGTGTACTCCTCACGTTTCACAATCTAGTGGCTTATTGGAGAAAAATCTCGACGTATTTTTGAGTTTGAATGCTTTTGCTGCTTCCTCTTACAAAAACGGTGACCCTGAAATAGAGTGAATGAGTCAATGTCTACTTATTTCAGAAAACAACAGGAGTCTTTCTAGGGAAATGCAATGATTTTCCTTACCTGAGAGTTAGTCTGACAAGTATTGATTGCCCCAAGGGTTTGAGCTAAATCTCTATGGCCTCCCTTATTTATTATACAATTTCTAATACAGTAAAATAACAAAATTCAACTGCCTTCTAAGTCACTACATAAAATGTGATAATGAAAAGGAATATTTGTTTCATACAGTTTGATAACAGGTTTTAATGCAAAAAGACATGAAACTACACCTGACAACAACTGACATTTGAAATAATTTTACAGGTTTAGGTGGTGTTGGCCTTTTCATTATTTTTGTGACTTGTCTCTTTTTTTGAAAAATTAAATTGTCAAAATTGTTTCAAGCCTAAAATAAGATAGTGAATATTATTTTCTACTGTGAATTTGTGATGGTATATTAAATAATAAAAGTTGCTCTTCATGAGTAGCTAATAATAAAAGTATAAGCAGGACATTTGATTATCCTCCTCTTCAGAAGAAGCATGAGTCTTTTTTGAAATTATAAAAAATCATCTATAACTATTTTTAATCAATACTGTGATTTTCTTTTTCTTTCTTTCTTTCTTATTCTTTTTTTTTTTTTTTTTTGAGGTGGAGTCTCACTCTGTCGGCCAGGCTGGAGTGCAGTGGCGCATTCATGGCCACCCCAGCGTTGACCTTCTGGGCTCCTGGGATCCTTCCACCTCAGCCTTCCAAGTAGCCAGAACTACAGATGTGTGCTACCATATTCAGCTAATTGTTATTTGTTTATTTATTTATTTATTTATTTATTGTAGAGACAAGGTCTCACCAAGTTGCCCAGGCTGATCTTGAACCCATGGACTCAGGCAATCCACTCATTTTGCCTTCCCAAAGTGCTGGGATTACAGGCTGAGCCACTAAGCCCAATCAATATTGTGATTTTCTAAGGTTAAAAATATGATTTGATTAGGACTTGTTGGAGAAATGGCTAAATAATAGACCAGGGAAGAGTAAACACAAGATAATGCTGGATTATTTGGCTATTCCAGAAAATAATGTGATGTTCCCCGTAAAAACGAAGTGAATATGCCAGAAGGACACAGGAACTCACCAAATCTGGGTCAATTTGAGCAACACAAAGACTTGATACAAAAATAAAATACAAAATACTAAAAATTTGTAAATTAATGATTCTAAAGTTATAAGAAATAAAGAATATGTAATTAAATTGAGACCTATGGACTAGTCCTATTTAAAGAACACAAGTGTCAGTGAGTAAATTTGTATAGAATGCTTGAAATAAAAACATTATTTTGTGGATTTTTAAAATGTGGTGCATATACACGATGGAGTATTACATAGCCATAAAGGACAAAATTATGAACTTTGCAGCAAATTGGATGGATTTAGAGTCCATCATACTCAGTAATCTATTACAGAAACAAGGAACTGAATACCACATGTTCTCACTCATAAGTGGGTCCTGAACATTTATCACAATACTATAAGAGAGGGATTGGCAGCAAAGATGCTGCCAGGAGAGAGAGGGGGCACACAGCAACACTAAGGGTACCTGATCTTAAACCAGGGGAAAGGAGGACCCGTTGGAAGCCCAGACTTCACTTGCAGGTAGATTACTTATGTAGCTGATCCGATCCTGACTTGTACTCCACATCTTTATAATAAAATGAAGTAAAAATAAATAAAATAAAATAGTAAATAAGAGATATATTGAAAAGCACTATTACATGTTCTCACAGGAAAAAAATACTGCAATGTGGCACTGATTTATAAAATGTATTTATAAAATAAAATGTAATTTAAAAAACACTAAAACTGTCTACATAACTATGGAATTGTATTGTGGAGTTATGATTTATTGTATGTTTTATTAACAAATTATGTATATGCATACATATGTATTTACAATTATTTACCTTTATAGAGAGTAAACAAGTGTTTTTCAATTAATATAAACATAAACTTTTTCTAATTAATCATAAAAATAAATGGATAAAAGTAATTTTAAAACATGGTGCAATTGCTCTTTTGTGCTACTTTTCAGGAGATCAGTTTTAAATGTTATTTAGCCCTCAAAATTCTACCAAATGACATTTAAATATTCATTTTAGGGTTAACTAATGAATAAGTCTATTCTATTTGTATTAGACACCATTGTGAACATTTAAAAATTATACTGTTATTCACACACAATTATGCTGAGCTGACATGTTGGAATAGCATGTTTGGTGATTTGAAAATATGTCTAGTTACAGCTGCAAGAAAAGGAAAAAAATACTTTTTCAAACCTGTCAAAGTATTTTTTGTGAGAGTCATAAAATGTGAAAAGTTTGACATATTTCCCGGAAATTTTGGAAAGGAGGGCAAAATATTTCTTAAAAGTGAAAATTGTCTTTTTTCCTAGAAGTATATATTCAAAAAGGAAAATCAATTAAAGGCAGGAAAAATAGTTTTCTACCTTTTAATAAAAGTCAAATTTAATAAATATCTGTTTTGTTAGTGACCTTAACTGAAGGAAGACTTTTTTAGATTTATTCAAAATATTATTTTAGAAAATACCAAAATAATACATGTATAATATAAATATAAGATATGTAGAATAACATGACAGACAGATTTGAGCCCTTTCCCAAGCTAAATACTAGAACATTGCGATACATTAGATAACTATAAAACATTCTGTATTCACCATTCCTTCACCCCTGAGATAATCATAATTCTATATTTGGTATTTATTATTCTCTTATTTTTCCCAATATGTTGACTGTATATCTATTTATTTATACAGTATACTGACTTGTCTGGTGTTATAATTTTTAGCTTGATGCAAATATTATCATATTACACATTTTTTTCTATTATTTGTCTTTAGTTATCATGGGTCTATCAACAGTATATTTAAAAAATTAATGCATACTGATTATTTTAACCACTACTTAGTCAAAATTGTACTATATTGATTAAGAAAGAAATGAATATCTTTTCAAAATGGCTTTTTTGGTTTTTGAAACATTAGTTCTTTTTTGTGAGGTATGTTTAAATTTCTATTGATTTATGGGAGATGCTTATTTCAATGCTTGAATAGGATAAATTACCAAAGTGAAACATAGATCTCATTCAGCATACATGTTCTTTAAGCAAGAAGCAATAAGATTCAGCATCCATCTCCAAAGGGGTACCAACCCATCTGACATAGCTTCCTAATAATGTTCATATATCTGTTGCTATGATGCTTTTTCATTTTTGCATAACAGATAAATGCTTGATACTTGTGGTGAAATGTTGTTTTAGTATTGTTCATTCTGAGGGACTTTTCAGTTCAATAACATATTAGCCAAATAGATTTTTAAATAAATTTATGTGACTAACATCCATTGTTTATTCAGCCATCCTCCCTCCCAAATCTATATAGGCATTTTTGGTTTGTTTTAATAACAGGCAATCTAATCACAATAGGTTGTGTTTTTTTTTAACAAAATATTGTTTTGAGTTGGGATCTTATTCTGTAGTCCAGGTTAGAGTACAGTGAAACTATCATGGCTCACCACAGTCTCAGTATCCTAAGATCAGGATATCCTTCCTCCACCCTCAGCATCCCAAGTACCTGGGACTACAGGACTGCACCACCACATTAGGCCAATTTTTACAATTTTTTGTGAAGACAAGGTCCCCCTATGTTGCCTAAGCTGGTTTCAAGCTACGAGGATTGCTTGCTGAGCTCAAGCCTTGGTCTCCCAAAGTGCTGGGATTACAGGCTGATTGACCATGTCTGGTCTCTTTTTTTGTTGTTGTTTAAGATAATGTTTGTCATGTGATATCATTCTGCTGATAAGTATCATATTTACATATCTCCAACAAATACTGGTTCTGGTTTTGCATTCTTTCAATGTCCCATGATGGCGTGTGTCACTGGCCTGAATTTGAATCTTTCCTCCTTCTTTACACATTGGGTTATTAATAGGTAGTACATACTGATTAGCAGAAGCTCTTACCCTTAAGTAGTTAAAATTATCCATATTTAATATTTTTCTTTTCTGTTTTGTGAGTGTGATTTAACTGTTATGTATTCTGGAAATGTTAAAGGCTTACCTTTCATGTTCATTAATCCACCTGCAGTTGACTTTTCTGTATTCTCATAAAAGAGCACCGGGGTGAGGAGTACAGTGAAGTGAGGAGAAGTGAGACATGAAGCAAAGTACTCGGACTCAGAGGATACAGGGACAAGGGACACACTGCCTTGTGGCCTGTTGTCCTAGCAGCCTGAGCACTCAGATTCTTAATGATATGACCTCTATCATGAAATTCATGACGGTGCCCAAGTGCCATCTTTTTAGCAGAAAGGAAAGTCTTCTTTCTTATGTTTGCAAGACTATAATTTGCACCTCCTCTGAAGAGTCTTCAATAACTTACACCAAACAATTAACAATTGAGCTACAAACCGAATGTGCTCCATGTCAAATATCTTATACTTTGTTCTTCATTTTTGTTATGCTTCTTCTACAGTAAGAGGTGGACCTGTTGCTAGCACCGCTGTTTATATTACATAATGAAAATTAATGTATGTTAAAGATTATTCTTGTATTAATCAAAATAATGCACTTGAGCAGTTTTCATAAAATATTTTGCTTGTTTAGTTAAGACCCACTCATCAGCATGTACTAATGATCCTAATTCCTGCCAAATATTTTTGTCTCACTGAGTCTATCCCCAACTGTGTTGGACAATAACACTTTTATAATTAAATATTCTCCTGGAAATATCAGCCAAGGGGCATTAATATTTAATCACTTCATGCCCTGTATTTTGTGTGTTACAAAAGCACTATACAAGTCCAAAAGGTTATTTTTCCTTTACAGGAATCTCAATTGAACTTCCAAAGACTTAATTAGCCTAATTTTTTCCTCCTAAAAGCTCTTATTTTTGATGTTTTCTTGTAAATCAGAACTAAAATTTTTACCTCTCACTGATAAAGTTTGTACAAAATTACAACGCACTGATTCATTTTTTCCCCTCATTTTCACTCAGTTCACCGCCTCACCTCATGTATTTTCTTCAGATAAAATGATTCCCATCTAACTGGAACAGTGGCCAGGCCAGCATACAAGTGCCACTCACATTCTATCATCTACCAGCATGCATTCAGCACCCTGCAATGACACTGTGCAACCATTATTAGGAGGTGAAGCTAATTTTCCCCATCCTGAAATCTTATCACTTTCTAATATCCCAGGAAGAAAAGTCAGAACAACTGTAATTATATTTGATTAAACACATAAATACTGGAGAGCTACTCTGGGCAAAGCATATATCTTTTATGTCACTGCTCTTACCCACTTTTGGTATCTGTGGCCCAAGGGGCATATTCAAGTGATTACATCTAATAACTGTAGCCCAGCATTAGGGAAAAGGATGGCTTCTGCCAATTCCTCCAAGTACTTAGAGGGCTATATGTGATTATTAATTTAGATAATTATAATGAATTAAAATGTCAAGAAGTGTAGACCTATCCATTTTCACTTCACAGGGAAAGTGGTACCAGAGGAAAACAGTCATAATAATAACTTATAACTGAAAAAATAAACAAATTGTTTAATATCAATCAGAAATAGCTCATGTTCATTTTTGTTTGTCTGTTTTGGCATTTAAAAATATATGTATTTTTGAATGCAGTACAGTTTACAAGAGGGTCTTGTGTGTATTTTGTTTCAAAGGCATTTTGAATAAAGCCAAAAAAATGAAATCAAAAACTATAAATTTGTGTGTGTGTGTGTGTATGTGTGTGTGTGTGTGTGTGTGTGTCAGTTCATTGGTTCTCCATTATTTCATCCCAAATATTTTATTCTGAGTTCCTAAAAAGAAAGTATATTTGCAAAAATGTAAGTCAGATTCCTTTTTCATTTTTAAGTGTATATGTGTCAGTACACATTTACCTATTTGTAAGTAATGTCAGTGAATGATAGATAAAATCTATTTCATTATTTGATAGGTTTTTAAGTTACTATTGAAGTAAAAATAATCAACATTGTGTATCAAAAGTTATCTAGATGGTTTAGTTATTTTAAAGTATAATTTGTTTTTTTCTATTTATTACGTGCTACATCTAGATTATTTATTAAAAATATAAAAGAAATACAATCTTTAAAAAGTAAACTCTGGAATTATAACTTATTAAAGAGTATTTATTTGTCCCTAGGAAATCAGTCCCAAATAAAAGAAATTAGAAATTCCTCTTTCAATGAAACTTTTAGTTATGTTGAATTATTCCATGGGAAAAACTTGCAGAGTCATTGAAGCTCTATTAGAGCAATAAATATTGTTAAGAGAAACTGTAATTGCAACTCTCAGAGTGGCAAATTATCCTTCATAAAAAACTAGGTGTGGTATCTAGAGCAAACCCAACAAACTCTTGGGAACAATGAATTGCATGGAATTGAACAGGTTTTTTGAAGTTAATTTGACACCACTTGGCAATGTTGAACTGATTGAGAAAATGCACAGTGCTTTATACCTAGAGGAAACTTTCTGGAAACAAGAGTCCTAGGGTTTGAATTGAATTATGGGAAACCTCAGAGTAGCAGATTTGTCTTGGCTTAGGTAGATACAATACTCTCTCTCTCTCTCTCTCACACACACACACACACGCACGCACACACACACACACACACACACACACACACACACTTCATAGGATACTACAAGAGGGTTCACTGTGACTCACGAAGCATTTCTGTTAACTGAGGACATAATTATGACTGTCTTCTCTCTAATGCAAGCTTTATCTTTTTAGAAACAAAGAAAACACTAAACTGAATCAATCAAATTGTACAGTAGACCAGGCTGTGAGACAAAGAGGAATAATTTACTAGTGAAAATGTCAGAAATGGCCAGATTTAAAACATGTAATGTACTCAAAGATCTTAGTGAAAATAGCAGCATATCTGTACCAAAGATGTAATAGCTCTCAGAAAGAGTAGTCAAGGTCCAAGGGAGTTATGGGGGGGTATGGGTGGTAATTAAAAGACAAGTAAATAGTTTTTAATGGTAGCAGCAAAAAGAAGAATCAAATATGCCAAAAACAAAGAAAACAAATAAAAGAAAATCTGATGAACATACATAGGGCCAAAGCAAAATAAAGCAATTTTTACTCAAGTCAAAAATATACAAAAAATGAAGAAAAAACAAAAAACATATTACAATAGAGTAGTGTCAAATATTTAATTCCAAAATAAACATTCAATAATTACATTTAACATTAGTGGTGTATATATACACTTCAATTAAAATATACAAAATTTATCAGACAAGATTAGAATATATTTTCAAAAAGCAACTAAAGGCTGCTGTTAAGAAATATACATTAAATGTAAAGTTGCAAAATATAAAAGACAAATAATTAAACATGTGCAATTAAAAACATAAATGCAAAAGATTCCATGTTGCCAGGTTTATACTAGGCCAAGTAGACTTTAAGGCCAAAAGCACTATAATATTTTATTATAACAAAATATTCAATACAACAAGAAGGTAAAATTCTAATTTGGTACAGACATCAAAACATGGTTTAAGTTAAATATAATTGAAATTACAAAGAAAAACAGAAAAATTGCAATTATATGAAAAATTTTCAACATGCCCTGCCTCAGAAACAGAACGAACAGAGTTTTACCGCAGTTTTCTTAACACATAGTTACTAACAATTTCTTGGAAATGCTTGTACTTAAGACCAATGATATTTTTAACTGATAAATGTTGTTGAATACTAAATCTACAATTTTGGTATGATACGCATGTGTGTGTATATATAGACATACATATATACATACATTTATGCATTATATATGCACATGCACACATAAATATATATAATTACAGTCACAGACTATTCTACTAAATTTTAGTTTTCTGATTGATTAACTGGAATTAATATTATTGATAATCACAAGAAAAGCATATATACATAGACATAAATATTTATCCTCCTTTTATAGAGATTTACATATAATTTGCTTCTATGTTATTTTATTATTATGTTGTCTCGTTTGATAAAAAGTATCTGTTCTGTCATCTGTTGTTTTTAGTGACAAATGTTTGAAATAGTTTAAATATCAAATTTTATGATTTCTGGTAGACAGATTTATCAAGTTATGGATAGCCCTAGGTTGATAAAATAATGTATTTCTTATTTTAATTCAAGAATGATTATTACCTTTAATAAATGCAGTTTCAACAGCTATCAAAATGTTCATGGTTACTTGGCTTGCTTTTTTTAAATACAGTCAATAATATTAAACTTGTCTTTTTATTTAATTACCTTTCTTTCTGATATGTAACTTACTTTTTTAAATCTCCCCTCAGCTCCCTTATTTAATCTTTTAATTGCCTTTTTTTTGTACAGGATTATATTGATTCCTAATGATTCAAGATTTGTTAAAGTATTTGGATGACTTTATGTTTTAGATCATTTTAAATTGAAAAGGGCAGTTTAGATGTGAACAGTGGAGTAAAGCTAATTTTAAAAATCTCCGTATTCTAAAATCTAAATATATGATTTATATGCACATTTACAAATAAGTAAACAACAAAAGTTTACAAGAAGCCATTAAACAAAAGATAACGGTGACTAGAAGTGGAGACATGAGAAAATTAAACTACGCACTATACAATTCTGTATAGCTGTTTGAAATTTAATTTTTCTTGCATAAAAGCATAAAAGAAAAAGATAAGAAAACAAAATACCCACAAAATATTTTTTAATAATATTTAATATTTATTAAACTGCCCTTTTTAAAATTAACAGATAAAATAGTATATATTTTCATGGATGACATGATGTTTTGAAATATGAATACATGATAGAATGGCTAAATTGTATTAATTAGCTTATATATTGCCTCACATACTTTTTTTTGGTGGTAAGAGCACTTAAAATGTACTCTCTTGGTGACTTTCAAGATTCCTGTGCATTATTGTTAACTATAGTCACCATGTTGTTTGATAGATCTCTTTTTACTTATTCCTTCTGTCTAACTGAAAGTTCGACCCTGTGACCAATGACTCCCCAACCCACCATCCCCTCGCCCCATCCCCCGCATGCTAGCCCCTGCTAATGGTCATTGTCCTTTTTGCTTCTATGAATTCAACCATTTTAGTTTCCACATTAGTGAAGTCAAGTAAATTGCTTTTTGAAGAAAAGCAAAAGGGACTGTTTGTAGGCAACCCAGAGAGAAATCTATAAAAACCTCCAAAAAAAAAAAAAAAGAGGCAATATATTGATTATCTTGCCTATAACAAAAAGGGGCCATTTTTACAACTTTTTACTTGAAGAAGTATGAAAAAGATAAATACAACTTGTTCAGAGTCAAAACCTCCATTAATAAACAAAAGTTTAGCAAAACAGTTAATAAAAAGTATTTTTAAAAAGATCTTCATAGAAATGTCAGAAACAAAAAGAGGCCCTCCGGAGACTTAGATCCTGTTCTCTTCCTTACTGTTGTGGACGGTTAAAATGAGACCCAAAGGAAACTTACACATATCTTTGTTCTTGCTTTATTTTTGGAACACGGATGAAATGTTTTTCTAAGATGAAAACAAAACAATCTTCATTATCATGATCATTTCGGGTAAAATTTTATAACTGTAAGGTAAATCACTTTGAAATCAAATTTTCTCAAATTTTCTCAGTAGAGGAGAAAACATTCCAGAGCTTAGTTTCCCCAAATTTTGGCACACAAAGCCTGAGTCTGCCTAATTTCTTTTCTTTTTTTAATTTTTTTTTTTTTAATTTTAGAAAGCAGGATTTATTGAGAGGACAGAAAAGTTCTCACAGTGGAAGGGGACCTGAAGGGGTTACCCCTGCTTAATTTTTATATTTCCTCTGGGAAATAAAAAACATCCAGTTCTTAAACTGTAGCACTCAAAAAAAAGGAAAAAAGAGTAAATGGTCTAGTAGAAATTGTAAAGATGGAGAGGAACTCATTTATAATGCATCAGCACAAATTTATGGCATGTAAAGAAATGCATATTGTACATATTAGAATGATAATAAGAAGACTGGCGATATTTATCAAGCATATCACAAAGGAAAAAAGAAATGAAGAAAGGAAGGAAGGAGGGGAGGGAGAGAGGGAGGGAGGGAGGGAAGGGAGTGCAGACATGGGCAAACCATATAAAACGAATTTAGAAGAAAGCCTGATTACAGAAGGTGGAAAACATTATACGTCTGCTTTTAATACTAAAAATAACTGTTGAAATTCTGAATAATTTAATACAATCAAAATTTAAAAATAAGACAAAGAGTAAAATTTAATTAGCAATACATAGATTGCAGAGTCAGGGAAACATACTTGATGTCAAATGATTAGCATTGTAGAAGGAATAGAAAAAAAAAGAAATGTAAGTAATAAAATAAATATAGTTAAAAACCTAATTTATGACAGGGAAGAATTACTTAGTATAACCACAGTTGAATCCACATGAAACTAGGAAAGTTCTTAGGCCAATTAGAGATGAAATTCTAAAATAACAGAATAGGCAAACATAATCTGACATAAAAGACATTGGGAGCCCTGAGGCAGAAAGCCTAACAAAGACAATGGAATATTTCTACGTGAACATAATTAAATAATTTTTTAGAAACACAGTAAAGTATTTTTATGTATTGAAAGATCAGTGAAAATCCATAATAAAAATAGAAAAAATCACTTATACAAACTCTAGTTGATTTATTTGAATGAATGAATTTAAAAACTTCAGATAATCAAGTTAAAAAACAAAACAAAACTGGGTACCTATCAAGACTAGGGCTTGGGTAGGGACAGATGCACAGCATGCTATTCTCAAATTTATCAAGAACATGTAATTTGAAGTAAAAGGAAGCAGTATTTACAGTAGATTGAGAGAAACACCTAACTCTTAGTACGTGAAAATCATGTAAATCTGTTACATCGCACTCATCTATGTGTTCAGTTGTCAACACTGCTATGTCACTCATTAATGCTTTCCCACACACTGATGAAAGCATTCGAGATATGCCTAATGAGCTCTGAATAAAACATATGCATGCTTTTTCTATTTCTTTTTAAATTACATTTTACTTTATTGTAGAGATGTGGGTTACAAGTAAGGATTACTACACAAGTAGGCTGTTTGATGGAGAAGTTTGGGCCTCCGATTGGCCCTCATTCCCCCTGGTATAGGACCAGGTACACTTTGTGTTGTTACATGACCCGCATCCCTCTCCCAGCAGTGCCTAGCAGCTGCCAATCCCTCCCTTGTGATTAATTTCAGGTCCCATCTATGAGTGAGAACACGTGGTATTTAGTTCTTTGTTTCTGTGATAGATCGCAAAGTATAATGGTCTCCAACTTCAACCAATTTGCTGTGAAGTCCATGATTTTGTTCTTTATGGCTGCGTAATGCTCCATTGTATTTATGTACCACATTTTCTTTATTCAGTCCACTTTCAATGGACAGTAGGGTTGGTTCCATGTTTTTGCTATTGTGAATAGTGTGGCAATAAACATGCTTGTGCAGGTGCCTTTTTGGTAGAAAAATTTATTGTAGAACAATTTATGCTTCTCTGGGTATATTCCCAGAATAGGAATTGGAAAATCAATTTTTAGTTCTTTTAGAAATCACCACAAAACTGCTTTACACAGAGGTTGTACTAGCTCACACTCCCACCAACAGAGCAGAAGTGATCCCTTTTCTCTGCATCTGCACCAATATCTGCTATTTTTTGATTTATTAATAATGGCCATCCTATAATGGAGTTAGGTGGTTTCTCATTGTTGTTTTGATTGTGATGATTAGTTAGGCTGGGCATTTTTTAATTTATCTGTTGGCTGCTTGTATACCTTTTTTTGAAAAGTGTCTATTCATGTCCTTTTCCCACTTTTTAATAGGGTTGTTTGTTTTGCTTTCCGCTTGTTTGAGTTCCTTGCAGATCCTGGATGTTAGACCTTTATCAGATACATAGTCAGTCAATATTTTTCCCATTTTGTAGGTTGTATCCCCACTGTCTTGATGGTTTATTTTGCTATGCACAAGCTTTTCAGTTTGATGAGGTTCCACTTGTCTATCATAGCTTTTATGGCATTTACTTTTGGGGCTTGGTCAATAATTTGTTGCCTACTCTGATATGCATAAGGGTGTTTCCAACGTTTTCATCTAGGATTCTTATAGTTTGTGGTTTCATGTTAAGGTCTTTGATCCATTTAGAGTTCATGTTTATCTATGGTAATAGATAGAGGTCCTGTTTCATTCTTCTGCATGTGGTCAGTCAGTTTTCTCAGTACTATTTGCTAAATACAGTGGTAAACATATGCATTTTTAATGATCCCCTAATAAATTAGCCTAAAATGTCAGATAATTAATTATAAAAACCAACAATCAAAGGTGAAATTTGAAGCCAGAATTCTAGATTTGAGATTCACCATGAAAGTGGTTATTGTTGACAGTGAAGTAGATTGGAGTGTCCAGAGTTCACACATACTTTTGAGATAAATAAAATAAGAGAGTCTTGGAGGAAAGAAAATCCTGCAGTAGAGAAATCAGAGAGTCAAATGGAAAACCAGAGAAGAGTAATATTCTGGAAATTAGTAGAAGAGAACCATTTCATGCCAAGTGACACAGGCAGATTGGGCAAAATACTGAAAGGATATCAGCTGTGGTCATTACCATAGCAGGAGACAGTGCATTCGTGAGGAGTAAGGAATTAGGGAAAATTGTACATAATGTTAATTATAGAAACTATCAAAAAGTTGGCAGTGAGAACAGTTAAATTTTTGGTTAGAGAGACTACAGCAAATGCCATCAAAACGACAGAAATAAAAGATATTGGGGGGAAAAGGGATAATTGAGGGAATGAAGTCCATGAAAAAATGAATAAGCCATTTCTTGAGGATTCATTTTTATGTCAGTTACCTTGGCATGAAATCAATTTGTGTGCACTGCTTCATTTAATTACAATCATTTGTTCAGGACCTGCAATTTCCACAGCCTTGCTGCATAATACAGAACAATAGTTCTGCAATTGTAGTTTTATTTGCCTTTTATATATTTCCTAAGTGCAGTATAAATGGCAATACAATATAATAAAATAAGTAATCATACATTTTAAAACAGTAATTTTGCATATGTTCCTATGATCATAAAAATATCTTAAGGACTAAAAATATGTTAGGAAATAAAGAAAATATTCAATAAATTAAAAAATAATTTATAGGTCTTTCCATCTTCATCCTGTAAAATTAGAAATATTTTAATCAAGATTTTTCACAAATTTTAACCATTTGAAAATTGTAAAGCCTATGCTATATAAACCTATAAAAAAGAAATTAAAGTAAATCCAGCTTCAAAAACAATGAAGACAGGTCTACATAGGCAGATAAATAAATACATAGATTGACAATATTGATGAATAAATATTTATAGTTTTAAATTCTTTCATAACTGAACAGGTATTCAAACTAAAACACTGCTCTTCTTAAGAACAAATACAAACGAAATAATAGAAAGTATGCAAATGGAATTAGGAAGAAAAACATGATTATTAAGATAAACAGAGTGAGGATAAATGTAGTAGTGTATTTTCTTAAAGATTGGTAAAATAAATTAGTTCTTCAATAGTCTGATTAAATATGTGTGGGTGTGAGTAGAGAGATAGTAAAAAGCAAACAGACCAGGTACACACAATAAGGGTAAGACAGTTATCTAATCAGAGATACTTGAGATGTTTCAAAATATTTGTAATCAGATACTTAAAATTTATTATTTATTTATTGAAAGATTGAGATGGTAGTACAAAGAGTTCCCTTATATCCCAGACCTGGTGTCCCCAGTTATTAATACTTTACAGTAGCATGGTGTATTTGTCACAATTAAGAAACCAACACATGCTGATCCATTACTATTTTTAAAAATTTTTTATTTTAAAGATGTGGGGTACAATTCAGGCATCCATCACTATCAAATAAAGCCTACACTTTATTCAGCTTTTTGAAGTTTTGGCCTAATATCCTTTTTTGTTCCTGGATTTTATCCAGTATACCACATTACTTTGGGTCATTTTGTCTAAAGTTTATTCCATCTTGAAAATTTTTCAGACTTTCCTTGCACAGTTCTCAGGAGTACTGATGAGATATTTTGTAGAATGTCTCCTAACTGAGATTTGTGTAATATGTTCGTCAAGATTAGACTTGGGTTACGTGTTTGTAGGAGGAATACCACTAAGGAATAGTGACATTTTAATTTAATTATATCAAGGATACATGCTATGAACAAGGCTGTGCACTGTTGAAGTGAACCTTGATCATCTGCCTGAGGGACTACTTGTCAAGTTTCTCCACTCTAATGTCATCTGGACTCCTCTTTCTGCAATGCATTCTTCAAAAACAGTAAATAAATACAACTTACAATGAAGGAGAGAGGAGATATACTCCAGCTCCCTATGAGAAAAGTATCTAAATATATTATTAGAAATTCTTCTGAATGGGATATTTGTCTCCTGTCCCACATTTTTTTCATTTTTCAGTCATTTATTCATATCAGCATTAATTATTGGATGTTTATTCTTATGCTTTGAGTTATAATACATTACTTCTTTATTTATTTGTTGCCTAAAGTTTACAATCTTAGGTCACTGGAAAGAGTCAGCTCCTATGTCCCTTTTACTTTTTCTTTTTTCTTTTTTGGTGTGTGTGTGTGTGTTCTTTTTGGTGTTTGAAATCGCAAAAAATCTCAGCAGGGTGTGTATATTTTCTTCCTCATCATAGAATAAGTCATTTCTCTAAGGAGCTCTAGTTTCTTTACTGAAGATATTAAAAGTATTAAAAATCAAGTTCGGGACTCTGGGTGTGCTCATTGCTGTTGGGTCTTCTTGCTTATAGGCCCTCTCAACTGACATAGCAAGGAGATATATGTTTAACTGGCATATGCATGCATCTGTAAATATTCTATCTATAACCATCTATGCGGGGGAACCAAAAAAAACTTTGCAATTTATTTATTAAAAGTGTGTATTTATTCTTGCATGTTTAAACTTCAGACACCTTCAAAGTACTCTCCAATTGATGCAATACACCTACTGAGTTCCTTCTTCCATTGCTCAAAACAGTTTTTGAACTCATCGATTTTGATGCCTTTTAGCATATCTGCTAATTTTGCTTCACCTTTTCCACGTGAGCAAAACATTTCCCTTTGAGGACCTTTTTTTAATCTAAGGAAACAAAAGAAAGTTGCTCAGATTGGATGAATAGGGAGAATGTGGCATGAGAGTCCTGCTGTTTTTGGTGAAATACCGTTGAACACCCAATGCGGTATGGGCAGGTGTGCTGGAAAATCACCCATCATGAAATGGTTAAATACATTGAAAGGGTCTCCAAAAATAAAAATAAAAAAATAGAAAATCACTAAAGCCATACGTAGTCTCTCACAACAACGCTAGCTGGTATGCTGGTGGGTTCCTATAACACTTAACCTAGTTGGGGAAGTCCACAACTACAAGAGTTTACAAGAGGCCCACACTCTGAGATAATTACAGTTTCTGGGGGGCGGAGGTCTCCTTTGGTATATCTGGATTATGCTAAACACAATGTCATCAACACCAGTCCATAACCATGCAGATCATTCTAGCCTTTTCTCTTTCTTATCTATCACTTCCCATTCCAAAAGTAAAAAATCAGACTTCTATAACCGGCCATTCTTTTACTTAATTGTTCTTTCATGAGTTGCATGTAAAGTAGTTGTTGATTTATTAACCTGTCCTACTGTAGGAATCAACTTTACTCACTAGAGCACAGTGCTTATGAACACTTTTTCTTTTCTTTTTTTTTTTTTCTTTCTTTTTTGGTGTTTAAGCTTACAGATTTCAATCTTTTTCAATGCCAATATAGGTCAACATCTTTGCCCTCCTTGATCCCTTACGTGACATTGCTTCATACATTTGTAATTAAATTAAATTATTTGGTCACATTTGATATTATTTTCTCAGTCTCCCTGACCTCCAAATTAATTCATTTTTTATTTAAATGCTTTAAGATAAAATTCTTGTGCGGTAAAGTCGTATGTGTTTTGAAAAGTGCATAGTGTCACGTATCCAATTCTAAAGTATCATACAGAATAGTTTTACAGTCCTAACAAATACTCCACACTTCACTTATTCAACAGATAGGACAATGAGACAGAAAATTAAAAAGGACATACAAAAAATTCAACAACATAATCAACAGGATATAATACCACTTATGAAACACATCACCTGACCAAAAAAAACAAAACAAAAAAAACCTCACTATTTTCAAGATTCTATAGAACATAAACTGGATAGATAACAGCCGGAACATAAAACAATTACCAGCAAGTTAAAAAATGACGAAACCCTACAAAGTCCATTCTCTAACACAATGGAATCAAACTAGAAATCTGTAACAGAGAAGTAGCAGGAAAATCTTCAGATATTGGAAGCTAAACAATTTACATTTATTAATAGGTTGAAGTGAAAATTCTAAGGAAGTTTTTTTTTTTTTGAGTTGGAGTCTTACTCTGTCGCCCAGGCTGGAGTGCAGTGGCCGCTGCCGGCCACCACAGCCTCGACCTGCTGGGCTCCGGTGATCCTTCTGCCTCAGCCTTCCAAGTAGCTGGAACTACAGGCACGTGCTACCACGCCCGGCTGATTTTTGATTTATTGTAGAGACGAGGGCTCACCAAGTTGCACAGGTGGGTCTCGAACCCGTGGGCTCAGGCAATCCACTCGCCTCGGCCTCCCAAAGTGCTGGGATTACAGGCTGAGCCACTGAGCCCGGCAGGAAATTTTTTTAAAAAGTACTATAATCTAAATCTAAATTAAAATGAAATATTACAAAAATTGTTATACACAGAGCAGGGCTAACAGAGAAGTTTGTAGCACTAAATGTATGCATTAGAAAATAATAAAGTGTCAAATTAAAAACCTAAGCTCTCCCACTAAAACTTAGTAATAGAACAAATGAAAGCAAACAGAAGGACAAGAATTATAGATATAAGTGCAGAAGTGAAAAGAATTTTTAAAAATAGAGAAAATCAGTGAAATAGCTGTTTCTATGAAGTCTATTTAGTTCTATGAAGATTAATATAACTGACAAATCTCTAGCAAGACTGATTTTTTTTAAAAGAAGAGATATCAATTGCCAATATTAGGAACCAACAGAGAATATCTCGATGCATCCCGACTACATTAAAAGGAAAAAAAAAGAATACTATAAACGATTATATAGATGAATTTGACAATTTGAACAATATTGACCAGTTCCTCAAAAGAAACAAACTACCACAATTAACACAATATAAAATATATATTTGAATATTCCTGCAATTGTTAATTAAATTTACAGCACCATAATATACTAGGAAAAAATTGGAGTTAATATAAGAGTTTCAGGGAGAAAATGTGAGCTGAGGATTTTATTTATAGACAAGCTAACTTTCAAATATGATGTCACCAACACATTTTTAAGGTAAGTATAAACTCAGAGAAATCATTGCCGAGAGAGCTTTTGGGGGCATCTGCTAGTGAAAGAACTTACCTCAAATGGTGGGAGAGACACTGAGATAAGGGCAGGTAGTGTGCATTGCAAATACATCTTCCTGTAGAACTAAGATTAAATGAGGCTAAGAGGGTATGAGTACTGTATGAATTGCCACATACTTTTTCAATGATCATGTTATAGGCCTATTTTTATTTTTATTTATTTATTTATTTTTTTGAGTTGGAGTCTCACTCAGTCGCCCAGACTGGAGTGCAGTGGCCGCTCCCGGCCACCGCAGTCTCGACCTGCTGGGCTCCGGGGATCCTTCCACCTCAGCCTTCCAAGTAGCCGGAACTACAGGCATGTGCTACCACGCCCGGCTGATTTTTTGATTTATTGTAGAGATGAGGTCTCGCTGCCTAGGCGGGTCTCGAACCCGCGGGCTCAGGCAATCCACTCACCTCAGCCTCCCAAAGGCGTGGGATTACAGGTTGAGCCACCGAGCCCGGCTGTATAGGCCTATTTTTAAATTACAGTAAATAGAAAGACTAAATAAAAAGTTAATGTTTTGGTAAC
Organism: Carlito syrichta; assembly: GCF_000164805.1. Classification (NCBI taxonomy): domain Eukaryota; kingdom Metazoa; phylum Chordata; class Mammalia; order Primates; family Tarsiidae; genus Carlito; species Carlito syrichta. The sequence continues at coordinate 12,604 of NW_007251038.1, read as the reverse complement.
CAGTTTGTTTGCTGTAGTGATGCTATTCTAAATTGTTGCACGTGTAATATGAAAGAAATGAATTGATGTACATAGGTTATTCTAATTATTTTAATTTATATCATCTCCTAAATATTTTTAAGCCAAAATTATTGCTATACAATAAAGGAGAAAAAGACATAACAGAAGAGGTTAGTTAAAATCTCTTGTATTTGAATTGGAACAAAAATCTTGCAATCTTTCCTCTCCCTCCTCTTCCCTCCTCTGCCCTCTTCTTTCCTCTCCTTTTAACTCCTCCCTTTCTTTTTCTCCTCCCATCTCTAGTCCCTATTTAATACACACACACACATTGTTACATATATACATGTGAGGAATATAAATATGAATACACATTCATATTTGTAGGATATGTACAAGGTAAGTCTGATATGCTCTGCAATAGTTGATAGCAATGAAACTATCACAGACTTTTAAGTTCAGGTTAAGAGGTTAAATTGGAATGTCTTCTTCCTGTCAAAAAATGGTAGAAAACCAATTTATTATTTGTTAACAAATGAAATAAATAAGACATTTATCTCACATATTCCATGTGAATATAGCACAGGTTAACCAAATAGGATATGAATGATTATATATTTATTTAGAAATATATTTTAAAGAATAAACGGAATCCTCTAGCAACTGAATAGTTATAGGCATTAAGAGTCAGTGGTTGCTAAAATCAACGAAAGACACACAGCAGATAATATATACCACATATAGTCTGGCTAAAATATGTCTTTTTCTACATATTTATACTTCAATAATATTATCAACTGAATTAAGAAATCATTTAAGTATATTAAAATTCATCAAATTCAATTGTGAATTTCAATGAACTTTGAACAAGCTATGCAGTTGCACAATCACCACTACAGTCATATGCAAAACATTCCATTATCCCAAATAACTTCCCCTATTGCAAGGCAGGCCATCAGCTTCCCCTGCCCAAGCCCAACTACTGGAAGCCACTGCTGTGGTATATTTCATTTTAGCTTTACTTTTTGAAAAAATTTCATTCCGATGTCATTATATAATGTATTATATATTGTGTCTTTTTTCACTTATTGTGATATTTTTGAGATTCATCTATTTTTTAAAAATATACCAGTAAGTTATTCCTTTTAAACATTGTGGGTTGAGTTGTTTATATGCACCCCAGTTTGTTTTCCCATTAATCGGTTGATAGACATTTGGGTGGTTTCCATTTTAAGGCATTTTTGAATACAGTTGTTGAGAATATTTGAGAAAAGGATAGGTGCAGTGACTCATGCCTGTAATCAATCCCAGCACATTCAGTGACCAAGACAGGAGGTTCTCTGGGGGTCAGGATTTTGAGACTAACCCAGGCAACATTGCAAGATCCTGTCTTCCCACAATATATATACATATTTTTTTTCTTAAATTAGCCTGGTGTGGTGATATATGCCTGTAGTCTTAACTACTCAGGAGGCTGAAGCAGAAAGATCCCTTGAACTCAGTAGGTTAAGGCTGCAGCACTGCACTGCAGCCAGGTAACAAAGCAAGACCTTATTTCTAAAAGAAGAAGAAAGAGAGGGATACAGAGGGAGATGGGGAAGAAGAGGAGAAGGAGGAAGTGAGGAAGATTTGAAAATAAGTTTATGTTGACATATGAGTTTATCTTTGGGTAAATAAGAATGGAATTTTTGAGTCATGGAACATGCAAATTGAACTTGGCAGAAAACAGCCAGACTAGGTCCCAAGGTGCAGTACTGTTTTACATTTTCATCTGCAATATATGAATTTTCCAATTGAGTCACATCTTCACCAGCACTTGTTCACCATATTGTTGTTGACCCTTTAACACTAAGTATTTTAAGTGTGAGTAACATTTCATTGTGGTTTGAATTCTAATTTCCTAATAACAAGTGATGTTGATAAGTTTATTATGTGTTTCTTTGCTATTTTCTTTGGAAAGGTGACTATATTATTTTATTTTTCCTGTATGGTTTAGTCACTTTGTCTTCTACATATTTACATAATACGAAAACTGCCAAGTTCAAGGTGACAAAGATGTTCTCTCATAGTTTCATCTGAAAATATTATAACTTTAACTCTTATATTTATGTCTATTAAAATTTTTATGTTAACTTTTTAATGTTAATTTTTTGGATAATGGTCAACATTCAATTTTTTCCAAAAAATGGATATCTATTTTTTTTGTAAAGATATTTCTTGAAAAAACAATTGATTCCCCATTGACTTAACTTTGGTCTCTTTGTTGAAAATCAGTTGGACATATATGTGTGGAGTTGTTTTAGAATATGCATTCTTACATTCGTGTCTTTAAGTTTATCCTTATGCTCATTTCAAATAGTCTTGTTTACTTCGGGTTTTGAACTTAGCTAGGTTTAGGCAGTCTACATAATTTTTATTTTTTATTTTTGGTCTTTTATTTTTCATATAAATTTTTAAATCCACATGTCAATTTCCATAAAAATATTTGCTGGGATGTTTATGGTGATTGCTCTGAATTTATAAATAATTTGGGACAAAATAGCATCCTGAAATATTAAATCTTCAATATCATGAAACAGACAAATTCATACATTTGTAAGATCTTCCCTAACTCCTCTCAATAATATTTTCAGTATTCAGCACAGAAGAATCATGCACATTAATTTTAGAGAAATATGTTGAAACTACCATGTATCTTGGATTTGACCTTCATACTTTATCTTTTAAAAATTACTTTTGCCTTATATATGTTTAGTTTATTAGAGGCATACATATTTGGTATTGTATGACTTCTTGATGAATTAATCTTTTTATCATTATGATACGAGTCTTATATCTCTTTACATGTTTTGTATTCTGAAATCTATTTGGTATTTTGTTAGCATATGTATTACAGTTTTTAAAAATGTTTATGCTATATATTTTCCCACCCTTTTACCTTTTACCTAACAGTGGCAAAATATGTCTTGTATTTAAAATGGGTTTACTCTATAGAGTGAAAATCAAATTGTATACAGTCTGATGATCTCCATCTTTTATTTTGTATGTGCAAACAATTTAAATTTGATTTAATTATCAAATCATTCCACTTAAATCTACGCTTTTTGCCTCACATTTGTCTTTTATGATCCCATATTCTTTTCTCTGTATTTCTGACAACTTGAAAAGCTTTTAAATTTTTTTGTTTTAAAATCCACTAATGATGTGTGTGTGTGTGTATGTGAGTGTGTGTGTGTGTGTGTGTATGTGAGTCTCACTCTGTTGCCCAGGCTGGAGTGCAGTGGCAAGCTCAGGGCCACTGCAGCCTTGACCTGCCGGACTCAGGCAATCCTTCTGCCTCAGCCTTTCATGTGGTTGGAACTACAGGCGCACACTACTATGACTGGCTTATAATTTTTGATTTATTGTAAAGACAAGGTCTCACCAAGTTGCCCAGATTCGTCTCATACCTCTGAGCTCAGGCAATTCTCTCTCCTCGGCCTCCCAAAGTGCTGGAATTACAGGTTTGAGCCACCATATCTGGACGTTAATGACTTCTTAAACTATATATTTTATAATATGCATCTCTAATGCAGCCTATATTTAATCTATATTATGCCTCTTTATTTGTGCTATTATTGTACTTCTGCTAGCACTATGAACTCCCAAAACATTTTAATTAAAATAGTTGCAATTAATTATTATATTTAGAATGGGTAAAATTCTCCTTAAGAAGTTAAAAATGAAAAACAAAAGTCTAATATTTAAGGTTTATTTATCATCTCTATCACTTTTATCCCCTGTGTACATCCAAATTTGTATTTGGTATTATTTTTTCTGTATACAATAAAGAATACTTCAGTATTTCTTATGGTATAGCTAGGCAAGCAACTACTTATCCCATTTTTTAGAATTTGATGAATCTTTTAAAATTTTTACCTTTTTATTTGAAATATATTTTATCTTGGAGAATAATTTAATATTTATTAAACATTTAAAAAACATATACTCTAAATGTGACATTTCATTCACATTTAATTTTAATATAGATATTGCACTTGAGTCTGATGAAATCTCTTGACTGAGCAGTCAGTCTTTTAGGAGAATATACAGAAAACAGGGAAAATACTTGTGCAATAAAAAAAAATTAAGTCTATAGGAGACTCTGCAAGTCAAATAGCTCAGGTTTCTTTCTTTCTTCCTTCCTTCCTTCCTTCCTTCCTTCCTTCCTTCCTTCCTTCCTTCCTTCCTTCCTTCCTTCCTTCCTTCCTTTCTTTCTTTCTTTTTTTCTTTCTTTCTTTTTGAGTTGGAGTCTCACTCTGTCGCCCAGACTGGAGTGCAGTGGCCGCTTCTGGCCACCGCAGCCTCAACCTGCTGGGCTCTGGCGATCCTTCCGCCTCAGCCTTCCGAGTAGCCGGAATTACAGGCATGCGCTACCACGCCCGGCTGATATTTTGATTTATTGTAGAGATGAGGTCTCGCTACCCAGGCGGGTCTCGAACCCGCGGGCTCAGGCAATCCACTCACCTCAGCCTCCCAGAGGCGCGGGATTACAGGCTGAGCCACCGAGCCCGGCTTAGCTCAGGTTTTTTAATAAAAAAATTTCAAGAAAAATATTTTAATGGGGGAAAATTTTCAGTTAAGAGTCTTACAAATTAATTTTTAACTGAAATTTTATTTAGATTTATATTCAAATGCAGATTTATTTGAAATTTTTAAATAAATCTATAGAACTATTATATTCGTATATATGATAGATCAATAAATTAATAGACAAATTAGATAGATATGAATGATCTCTGCTACTGTTTTTGCAAAATTCAAAATAGTTTTTGGTTAAAAACATAAGCAAAACTGTTTGCCAATAAGTGAATATGTTTCTCTTTGTGTACTTCTGCCTCTTCATTAATATAATTAGTACAATTAATTAGTAGCTTAATCGTTATCAATTACAGACTCAAGTTACTTATGCTACCATTGAGTTCTTGTTCCTACTTGAAGGTATACCGGTTGCTTGGCTATTCCTTCTATTTTATATAGCAATTTTTCTCTCTGGCCCTGTACTTACCTTAAAAGTTCACTTACCCTTTGCATATTTATTCATAGATCTTTTAATGGCCAATTTCTTAATATGAAAAATCATTTACGTTTATGATAATAGCAGCTATGATTAATTGAATACGTAGTAAATGTTAAGTTCCTTCAAAGTATTCTGAATGTATTCTATGAGTTATATAAATTCTTACAAAACTACTGTAAGGTGGACATCATTTCCCCTAATATGTAGCTAAAACTAAATTCAGAGTATTTAAATAACTGCCTAAGGGACACAGAACCAGTCAGTTGCAAACTATGTCACTCACTTGGAGGCTGATGTTCTTTCAACCATGCTGTGTTAATGGATGATGCCCTAGCACATTGATATTAATATACACTCCACCAGCAGTGATAGGCCTATAAACAGGGCTAGCCTCAGGGGTTATTAGACTCGGAACAATATCATTACATTCTGTTACATTACAAATCTTCTTACATTCATTTCTCAAGGTAAAGGTCAGCCATATTAAAGCAAGTAAAACTTAAGACACAAAAGTTAGAAACTACAAATTTATCACCCTCAATTTTCTTAAGGACTCACAGAGGGAAGATAATGATGACTCTTACTCTGTTACCCTAACTCAGCTCAAGGCTGTGGTCTATTTACTTACCTCAACTTGCCTTATCTTGCCAGTGTGTGTGGGCACGTATATGTGTATATGTAGATGTGTAGAGTAAGGTTCATGTGTAACATCGCATTTCCTTTTTCACACACTTCTACTTTCTTTGACCCACGTACTACCAATGAAACTTCTCAATTTTAACATTGAGTTACTTTTGTTTTCTTTTAGTTCCAAATCCATCCTTCTGAAATACTGAGACTTTCATTCTACAGACTACAATTCTCCTTTTGCAGTTGATTTTTTATCAGTTTCCATGAATATTAGACAACAGACAGAAACTGGAAGACTGAAGTGGGAATGGGGTCATGTTTGCCCAGTTTGCTTCCTGTTCCTGTAGCTTTGTAAAGACAATGGTCCTTTTCTCTGGCAATATGAGCCTACTGGTTTCCATCATTATAATGATCCATTTAACCCTTATCATGGCCCATTAACCCTTATCATGGCCAATATCCTAGGCTTTCTATAAGGGGTACTATTCTTTGGTCAGGGTGAATATCTTTTGTTTCTTGTATTCCCATACTATCTCTTGTATCTATGAGTTTCTCAGAATAAAGTACTGCTGATCAAAAAACACTTGCATCTTTTCCCTTGAAAATGTACATAGCTGGACAGCGAATTACAAGTTCCAGGAAAATCCAGTCTGGAAGACTTGTAGGCACTGAAACATATTCTTGTGTGTTATGCCCCATTCCATATCTTCTGAAGTAAACTAGAGTATGAGGCTGGGAATTCCTTATTGAAAGACCTGAAAACTTCTTGATGTCTACTGTAAAATGTATGAATTCCTAAATGATGGCTGCCATTTTTTTCATTAATGCTTGTCAGACAAGGTGTGGGACCTTAGAGATTTTAAGTTGGGGATCATATTCAAATATTTGGGGACAAATAGGTTACTATGTAATCAACTCTTAGAGTGCTAGTGAGCATAAGGGTATAAACACAGTCTGTGAAATGTTTATGGAACTCCAGGATACTGCTACTTTACTGAGAATCTACCAGACGATGACATATAAACTATTTCTGCTCTGTTGTTTTATAGAACACTCATGGGAAAAGCCTAGAGCCTAAGGCTTGTGGACCATTCTTTAGGGATAGTTAATTCTGTGTTACAATTATTTAGTATTCCCTCCCTTACTCATATATTCCCCCTGCTAGAGCATGCATGTTTCTCTAGCTTGGGGCAGGGGATTTTTGTTTTTGTTTGTAATGTATTATTCCTAATTTTTGTATGAATTATTTTTTTTTTACAGGTGATGATACTTTAGGGAAAAAAAAATCAGACAGCTTGTGTTATATTCCCTTGCTGAGAAAATGGAGGCACCAGAGATGAGCCAAAATATGAGGTAAAGTGTAAAGAGGAAGTGGAAATGTCAGAACATTTAAATATGAGTTTGTATTACTTGCTAAGAACTCTTAGGTAGCTTCCTGTTCTCAAAGGAAAGACAATTTGTTAGCATATATAATGAGGCATTATTGCAAGGTCTCATCTTTGCTTGCTTTTCTAGATTCATCTTGTCCCTTGTTCTTTCCTTTGCTATTCTGAAGCCTGAGTGGTCTTATTTGATTACTGAATTTGTCCTGCTTTTTCGAGGCACAGAGTTTTTTTCTGGATATTCTTGTCTCTGCCTGTATGGCTCTTCTCACAGATCAATCAACCCCTATTCCTGCCTGCCATACAGATAGCCACACATCGCCTGATTTATAGCTACTAATACTCCAGTGGAAACAGTTTTCTTTAGAAATATGGCCCCATGAGTTCCAGTCCCGAAACTACACGTTTTTTTTCCCACAGAAACTCTAAATTCATTTTAAAATGATACTTTTTCAATATTATTGGATGGCCAACATCTCTCATCAATGCTTGATGAGACACTCCAAGAGTCAAGGAAAATATCAACATTTGCTCACTAGTATATACTCTAGTATATTGCTTAGTACTTAGTCATGTGTCGAATTAATGAGTGAATTCATTCAAGAAAAAGAATCAAGGCATCAATGACTCAAATAACTGAAAGACAAATACATTTTAAAGATAATGTTATTGTTGGAGTTTAAGAACATAAAAGATATTTTTAAAACAGAAGTATTTCTACATTTTACTTATTTACTATTAGTCACCTTTAATTTATGACTTATAAGTGAATACTGTATGATTGTAATTTTCTTATACGAAGTATCCTTCATAATTTTTTAAAATATCCAGTAACCTCATAATCATTTCTGAAAACTCTCCAGGTTTCTCTATATTTAAACAGTTTTATTAAGATATAATTCACTTACTGAATAATTCACCTATTCAAATTGTGTAATTCAATAGTTTTACTATATTCACAGATTTATACAGCCAATACCACAGTTTCAGAATATCCTTATTGACCCCCAAATAAATTCCACATCAATTAGTAGTCTTTCTCCATTTCATCCATTCTTACCCTAACTCTACGCAATCACTGTCTGACTTGTTAGGTTTGCCATTCTGGACATTTCCTATAACTAAAATCACACAAAGTATGCTGTTTCATGACTGACTTCTTTTGCCTATACAATATTTTAAGGTTGATGCATGTCAAAATGTGTATCAGTATTTCTTTTTTTTTTTAATTTTTATTTGATTATAGGAATGTGGGTTACAAGTGAAGATTAACTACATAAGTAGGCTACATGCAGGTAAAATTTGGGCTTCTAACTGGCCCTCATTCCCCTGGTAATGAACCAAACACCCTTTGTGTTGTCACATGCCTCCCAACCACCTTACTCACTCCTTCCCCAACCTCGTCCAGTGACTGTGAATCTCTTTCTTGTGTTAATGTGACTAGTGTTCAAAGTCCACTTATGAGGGAGAATATGCAGTATTCAGCTCTTTGTTTCTGTGATAGTTCACTTAGTATGATGGTCACCAACTTCATCCAATTTGCTGTGAAGTTCATGATTTTGTTCTTTATGGCTGCACAAAATTCCATTATGAATATGTACCACATTTCATTGTATAACTATATCACATTTTATTCATCTATTAATCAGTTGATAAACATTTGCGTTTTTTGACTAGTGTAGATAATGATGTTATAAACATGTGTCAACAAGTTTTTTGTGAGCATGTTTTCATTTTTCCTGGATATAGATCTAGAAATGCAATTGCTGTGTCAAGAGTTAACTCTACCGGGGGACTTTTAAGAAACGGATAGGCTGTTTCCAAAGTGGATGGACAATTTCACAAAATCTTGAGAAATATGTGGGGGATCTAATTTTTCCACATTCTTGCCAACTTTTGAAATTCTCTCTTTTGTTTATTTATTTAATTATTTATATATTATTTTTTGAGTTGGAGTCTCACTCTGTCACCCAGACTGGAGTGCAGTGACCGCTCCCGGCCACTGCAGCCTCAACCTGCTGGGCTCCGGCGATCCTTCCACCTGAGCCTTCCAAGTAGCTGGAACTACAGGCGCACGCTAATTTTTGATTTGTAATTTGGGCTTATGAATTTGATTCTGTGATTTATTCTGTACTATTTTTTTTGACACAGTAAAAATTCATATTTATTATTTTTCATGTGAATATCCTTGTTCCATTTGTTGGAATGATTATAATTTTCCCATTGAACTTTCTTGTGCTCTTTTCAAAAACCAGTTGAGGAATAATATACAAGTTTATTTCAGTCATATAATCCATTTCTTTGACATGCATATCTCTTCGTGGCAGTGTCACACTGTTTTGATTACTGTAGTAAAGTAATGAGTATTGATATAGGGAACTCTTAGTTCTCTTTTTCAAGTTTGCTTTGGTATTCTGTGTTCTTTGTGTTTCCATACGTATTTAGAATCACTTGCTATTTTACACAAAGAAGCCAGCTGCTATAATACTGATTGTATTAAATCTATAGATCAAATTGTTGAATATTATCATATTAGGATTTTGTCTTCCTATTTATGAACATTGAATATATGTTACATTATTAGATCTTTTAAAATCATTTCAATAATGCGTTGTATTATTTAATATGCAATATTTGCAAATATTTTATTTAAATTATTTTTAAAATTACATTTTATTTTTTCCAATGCTATTGTAAGCAGATTTGATTTTGCAATTTCAATGATGAACTGAAATAGAAAATTGATTTTTGAATATTGATCTTGTTTGTTGCAATTTTGTTGAACATTTGTTTATTTTAATAAACATTTATTAGGAACCATTTATTTATGTATTTATTTATTGTTGAGTCAGGGTCTCACTCTGTCACCCAGGCTGAAGTACAGTGCCATGATCATGGCTTGCTGCTGACTTGACCCCATGGATTCTAGAGAACCTTTTGCTTCAGCCTCCTAAATATTTGAAACTGCAACACAGGCCACCATGCCATCAAATTATCTTTTCTTTTGTAGAGACAAGGTCTTACTACTTGGCCCAGGCTGGTCTCAAACTCCTAGTCTCAAGCAATCCCTTGCTCTGACCTCTCAGAGTGCTGGTCTTATAGACATGAGCCTCCAAGCCTGACCTATTGTAATATTTTTTAGTGGAATCTGTGGGATTTCCCCTATACAAATTATTAATTTGCAAGTAGAAATATTTTTACTTCATTTTTAATCTGAATACCTTCTATTATTGTTATTATTATTATTGCTCTACTTGCATTCTCCAATACAATGCTGATCATAAGTTAAAAAAAAAAACAAACAGGCATTGTTATCTTTTACAAATCTTAGCAGAAAAAAATTCAGACTACATGTAAGTATTATGCTAGTTTTTTCATAGATATTCTTTTTTTTTTTTTTTTTTTTTTGATTTGGAATCTCGCTCTGTCGCCCAGATTGGAGTGCAGTGGCCACTCCCAGCCACTGCAGCCTCGACCTGCTGGGCTCCAGCGATCCTTCCGCCTCAGCCTTCCAAGTAGCCGGAATTACAGGCTCACGCTACCACGCCCGGCTGATTTTTTGATTTTATTGTAAAGATGAGGTCTTGTCTGCCCAGGCGGGTCTCGAGCCCGCGGGCTCAGGCAATCCACTCACCTCAGCTTCCCAATGGCGTGGGATTACAGGCTGAGCCACCGAGTCCGGCTTCATAGATATTCTTTATCAGGTTTAAATAGTTCCCTAAGGAAGGTATGTAGAAAAATTCCAAGTTGTTTGCCTCAGTTAACAAAGGAAATGTGTTATCACCAAGATGAGGTTTAAACCGAATAAAAATGTGGAATCGGGAATGACAGATTTCAGTTCACTTTCTGGCTTCATTATGTACTGTTAATATATTTTATAATGAGGGAACCAGATTTCAGGAGAAATTAGTTTACTTCTGTGTATGTTGAGTTTTTGAGGTTTGTGAACTTAGGTATGGATACTTAGTAGACTTCTTTTTTTTTTGAGTTGGTGTCTCACTGTCGCCCAGACTGGAGTGCAGTGGCCACTCCGGCCACCGCAGCCTCGACCTGCTGGGCTCCGGCGATCCTTCAGCCTTAGCCTTCTGAGTAGCCAGAATTACAGGCTTGCGCTACCACGCCCGGCTGATTTTTTGATTTTTTGTAGAGATGAAGTCTGGCCAAGTTGCCCAGGCGGGTCTCGAACCCGCGGGCTTGGGCAATCCACTCACCTCAGCCTCCCCAGGCGCGGGATTACAGGCTGAGCCACTGAGCTTGGCAGACTTCTTTTTTTAAATTTTAGATATAGAGCATAGGGAAATAAATGTATACTTATGATCATCTGAAACTCCCAACTAGAAAGTGGTAGTAGTTAGGAAATGTTAAATCTTCAAATATTGTCTTTCTGAAGAGAATGATAATTACTAAAGTAATATGATAAATATTATATCTATTAAATTGAGTTATAAGAATCAAACTATATCTTTATTTATCCAGGCGTTTCCTGCTAGACACAAGTATTGCATTTTCCTTGTTAGATGTATTTTTGTGAAAATGATACATTAAATATTATAAGATCCCTTTTGATAGGACGATTCAGTGCAACTCCCGAATACCCATTTGTCTCTTCATGTTTCCTTTTAATATAATGTGATGAACAAGTACAGTAGGTCTTTGGGTCAGCTTAACATCATTCTCATTAAGTTTACGAAACTATTGAATATGATACAGGTTATTAATTAATCTAACTCTGGTAGATTAGCAAAATCTAGTTTTTTTTTTTTTTTAATAATTAATCAGTATTTTTATTATAGTTTTGTGGGGTACAGTTAAGGGTTAGGTGTACAATTACGTTTCATTCAGACACCCTGTTGATAAGAGGTGTTG
>NW_007251038.1:0-636 GCF_000164805.1 Carlito syrichta | reverse complement strand
CCAGACAGATATTTGATACTGTTAATCCCATCTCCCTCCCCCCCATAGTTTCCTAGTACCGTCAGTCATTTTCTTATAGTATTACATTGGATGTTCAAGGTCCATTATATGAGTGAGAACATGTGATATTCTGATCTTTGTTTCTGTGTGAGGTCACTCAGTATTATAGACTCTAGTTCCATCCAGGTTGCTGCGAAATTCATGATTTTGTTCTTTTTTATGGCTGCGTAGTATTCCATCGTGTATATGTACCACATTTTTTTAATCCAGTCCTCTTTTGATGGGCAGCATGGTTGTTTCCAGGTTCTTGCTATTGTGAACAACGCTGCGATAAACATACGTGTGCAGGTATCTTTTTTATAGAGTGATTTGTGTTCTTCAGGGTATATTCCCAGTAGGGGGATTCCAGGGTCATATGGAAGGTCAATTTTTAGAGTTTTTAGGAATCGCCACACTGCTTTCCACAGAGGTTGCACTAGTTTACACTCCCACCAGCAGTGTAGAAGTGTTCCCTTTTCACCACACCCTCTCCAGCAGCTGTTATTTTTTGAGTTGTTGATAATTGCCATTCTGACTGGAGTTAGGTGGTATCTCAGTGTGGTTTTGATTTGCATCTCCCTGATGATTGGGGAGGTT
>NW_007251037.1:2247-8705 GCF_000164805.1 Carlito syrichta | reverse complement strand
GAGAATGAAATGCAATGAATGGAATGGAGAAGTATGGAAAGGAATAGTAAGGAATGGATTCGAACGGATGGAATGGATAGGAAAGTAACGGAAGTGAATGGGAAGGAACCGAACGGAGTGTGATAGAATAGAATGGAATGGAAAGGAAAGGAATCGAATGGAATGAAAAGGAGTGGAATGGAATGGAATGGAGATGTATGGGATTGAATGGATGGAATGGAATGGAGTGGAATGGATCAGAATAGGCCATAAATGGAATGGATTTGAATGGAGAGGAAAGGATTGGAATGGAAAGGAAAGGTATGGAATGGTGAGGAATGGAATGGAATGGAGTGGTATGGAATGCAACGCAGAGGAAAGGAATGGAATTGAATGGAGAGGAATAGAATGACGAGGAACAGAAGCACATGGAACGGAATGGAATGGAGAGGGAAGGAGAAGAATGGAATGGAATTGTATGAAATGAAATGATTTGTGATGGATTCGAATGCCATAGAAAGGAATGGGGAGGAATGGATTGAAATGGAGTGGAAAGAAAGGGAATGCATGGAATGGAATTGAATGGAATAGAATGGAGTGTAGTAGAGTGGAATGGAATGGAATGAAATGGAAAGGAATGGAATGGAATGGGGAAGAATGAAATGGATTGGAATGAAGAGTAATGGAATGCAATGGAATGGAATGGAACGGAATAGAATGGAATGAAATGGATTGGAATATAATGGAATGCAGTTGAATTTAATGTGGAGGAATGGAACTGAATGGAGAAGAATGGAATACAATGCAGAAGAATGAAAATGAATGGAATGGAATGGAGTCGAATGGAGTGGAGTGGAATAGAATGGAATGGAATGAATTGGAATGGAACAGAGAAGAAAGAAATGGAATGGTATGGAGGGAATAGAATGCAATGGAAAGGAAAGGAATGGAATGGAATAGAACGGAATAGAATGGAGAGGAATGGAATTAAATGGAATGGAATGGAAAGGAATGCAGTGGAATGAATGGAATGGACTAGAATGAAATGGACAGTAATGGAAAGGAATGGATTTGAGTGGAGTAGAATGTAGTGGATTGGAATGCAATGGAATGGAATAGAATGGAATGGAAATGAATGGAAAAATGGAAAGGAATGAAAAGGAGTGGAAGGAATGGCATGGAATGGAGAGGTACGGAATGGAATGGAGAAGAGTGGAATGGAATGTAGTGGAATGGAAGAGAATAGAATGGAATGGAATGGAATGAAAAGGAGTGGAATGGAATGGAATGGAATGGAGTGGAATGGAATGGCATAGAAAGGAATGGGACGGAGAAATGGAAAGAATTAGAAAGGCGTGGAATAAATGGAATGGAATGGAGTGAAATGGAATGGAGTGGATTGGAATGGAATTGAGAGGAGTGGAATGGAATGTAGTGGAGTTGAATGGAATGGAGAGGCTTGGAATGGAAAGTAGTGGAGTGGAATGGAATGGAATGGAGAGGTATGGAATGGAATTGAGGTGAAAAGAAAGAATGCAAGGGAGAGCAATGGCATAGAACAGAAGGGAGTAGAATGGGATGGAGTAGAGTGGAATGTGGTGGAGAGGAACGGAATGAAAAGGAATGGAAAGGAATGACATGGAGAGGACTGGAATGAAATGGAATGGAGAGGAAGGCAATGCAATGGGGAGGAATGGAATGGAATGGAGAGGAAAGGAATGGAATGGAGTGGAATGGTTCAGAATAGTGCATAAATGGAATGGATTTGAATGGAGAGGAATGGATTGGAATGAAAAGGAATGTTAATGAATGGTGAGGACTGGAAAGGAATGGAGTAGAATGGAATGCAACGGAGAGGAAAGGAATGGTATGTAATGGAGAGGAATTGAATGGGGAGGAACGGAAGCTCATGGAATGGAAAGGAATGGAGAGGGAAGGAGTGGAATGGAATGAAGAGGAATGGAATCAAATGGTACGGAAGGAAATGAAATGTAATGGATTCGAATGGCGTGGAAAGGAATGGGGAGAATGGAATGGAATGGAGTGGAGAGAAATGGAATGGGGGGAATGGAATTGAATGGAATAGAATGGAGTGCAGTTGAGTGGAAAGGAATGGAATGGAATTGGGAAAAAAGAAATGGAATGGAATGGAGAGTAATGGAATGCAATGGAATGTAATGGAACAGAATAGAATGGAAAGAAATGGATTGGAATATAATGGAATGCAGTTGAATGGAATGTGGAGGAATGGAATGGAATAAAGAGGAATGGAATGCCATGGAGAAGAATGGAAATGAAAGGAATGGAATGGAGTCGTATGGAGTGGAGTGGAATACAATGGAATGGAATGAAATGGAACGGGATTGAGAAGAAAGAAATGGAAATGTATGGAGGGGAAAGGAAAGCAATGCAATGGAATGGAATGGAAAGGAGAGGAAAGCAATGGAATGAAATGGAGTGGAATGGACAGGAATGAAACTGAATGGAATGGAATGGAGAGGAATGGAATGGAATGGAATGGAATCGAGAGGAATGGAATTGAATGGAATAGAATGCAGTGGAATGAATGGAACGGACTAGAATGAAATGGACAGGAATGGAATGGAATGGGTTTGAGTGGAATATAATGTAGTGGAATGGAATGGAATGGAAAGGATGGAATGGAATGAAAAGGAGTGGAATGGATGACATGGAATGGAGAGGAAAGGAATGGAATGGAGAGGGGTGGAATATAATGTAGTGGAGTGGAATAGAATAGAATGGAATGGAATGAAATGAAGAGGAGTGGAATGGAATTAAATGAAGTGGAATAAAAAGGAATAGAATGCAATGGAATAGAGAAATGGAAAGGAATGTAAAGGATTTGAATGAATGGAATGCAAGTGAATGGAATGGAATGGAGAGGAATGGAGAGGAGTGGAATGGAAAGTAGTGGAGTGGAATGGAATGGAATGGAATGGAGTGGAATGGAAAAGAACGGAATGTAGGAATGGAATGGAATGGAATGGAGTGGAATGGAATGAAGTGGGTTGGAATGCAATGGAACGGACTGGGGTGGAATGAGATGGAATGGAATGGAATGGAGAGAAGTAGAATGAAGAGTATTGGAATGGAATGGAATGGAATGGAATGGAATAGGATGGAATGGAAAAGAATGCAACGGAATAGAATGGAATGGAATGCAAAGGAGAGGAATGGAATAGAATGGAATGGAATGGGTGTCATGGAATTGAGTTGAGTAAATGGAAGGAAATGGAATGGAATTGAATACAATGGAGTGGAAAGGAATGGAGTGAAGGAGAATGGAATTGAGTGGAATGGAATGGAATGAAATGGAGAGGAATGAAAGACATTGAAAGGATAGCGATGAAATGGAGAGGAATGAAATGGAATTGAATGGAATGGAGAGGGAAGAATTGCGAGGAATAGAATAGCATGGAATGGAATGGAATGAAATAGAGGAATGGAATGAATTGGAATGGAATGGAATGGAATAGATTGGAAAGGAGAGGAATGTAGAGGAATGGAATGGAAAAAAATGGAGAGGATGGAATTCAATGGAATGGGATGGAATGGCAAGGAGTTTGAGTGAAATGGCTTGTAATGTATAGTAATGGAATGGAATGGAATTGACATGAATGGAATGGAATTGAATATCGAGGAATGGAGAGAAATTTTTGGAGACGAATGGATGAGAATGGAAGGAAATGGAATGGAGATAAATGGAATAGAATGATATGGAATGGAATATAATGGAATGGAATGGAAAGGAGTCGAATGGAATGCAATGGACTGGGTTGGAATGGAACGTAGTGGAGGGGTAGGGAGCAGAAAGAAATGAATAGAATGGAGAGGTATGAAATGGAATGGAAAAGAATGCAATCGAACGGATGGAATGGAGAGGAATGTAATGGAATTGAGTGGAGAGGAACGGAATGGAGTGTGGTCGCAAGGAATGGAATGGAAAGGAGAGAAATGGAATCGAATGAAATAGAGTGGAATGGAATGGAATGGAGATGAATGTTATAGAAAGGATGGAATGGAATGGAGTGCAATGGATCATAATAGTCCAGAAATGGAATGGATTTGAAAGGAGAGGAATGCATTGGAATGAAATGGAATGGTAAGAATTGGCAAGGATTGGAAACGAATGGATTGGAATGAAATGGAATGGAGAGGCAAGGAATGGAATGGAATTGAAAGGGAAGGGGAGGAATGAAATGAAGAGCAATGGAATGGAATGAAATGCTACTGAATGAAATGAGATGTCAAGGAAAGGAATGGAGTGGAATGGAATGGGGACGAATGGATTGGAATGGACAGGAAAGAAATTGAATGGGGGGAATCTAATTGAATGGAATAGAAATGAATGGAATGGAGTGGAGTGGAGTGGAATGGATTCGAATGGAATGGAATGGACAATAATGAAATGGATTGGAATGGAGAGTTATGGAATGCAATGAAATGGAAATGATTGGAATGGAATGGAGTGCGAAGGAGTGGAATGGAATTGAATAGAGATTAAGGAAATGCAAAGGGTTAGAAAGGAATGGAATGAATTGGAGAGGAATGGAAAGTAATGGATAGAGATGGAACTGAATGGAATGGAGTGGCATGCAATGGATTGGAATGGAATGGAGAGGAATGAAATGTAATGTAATGGAATGGAATGAATAGAGTGCAGTGGAATGGGATGGAGAGGAATAGAATGGATTGGATTGGAATTGAATGGAATATACAGGAAAAAATAGGAATCGAATGGAGAGGAATGGAATGGATTGGAGAGGAATGGAATGGAATGGAGACGAATGGAATGGAATGGAATGGATAGGAATGGAATGTAATGGAATGGCAATGAATAAAATTGAAAGGAACGGAATGGAATGGAATGGGTTGAAATGGAATTTAGTGGAATGAATGGAATGTACGAGAATGAAATGGGGAGGAATGGAAAGGAATGGAGTGGGGTGGAATGGAATGCAGTGTAGTGGAAGGAAAGGAACTGAATGGAATTGAATGAAGAAAGTGAATGGAATGGAAAGGAGTGGAACGAATAGGATGAAATGGAATGGAATGGAGAGGATTGGAATGAAAAAGAAAGGAGTGCAATGGAATGTAGTGGAGTGGAATGGAAGGAAATGGAATGGAATGGAAAGGAATAGCATGTAGAAAGGGAATGGAATGGAATGGAGTGGATTTGAATAGAATGGAATGGCAGGGAATGGGAAGGAAAGGCATTGAATGGAATGGAGAGAAATGGAATGGGGAAGAAT
The DNA here is from genome assembly GCF_000164805.1 of Carlito syrichta. NCBI lineage: Eukaryota > Metazoa > Chordata > Mammalia > Primates > Tarsiidae > Carlito > Carlito syrichta. Next base: position 3,453 of record NW_007251037.1, on the reverse strand, counting down.
AAAATGGAATGTAATGGAAGGGAGAGGAATGAAATGGAATGGAATAGAATGGAATGGAGAAGAATTGAATGGAATGTAATTTAATGGAATGTAAATGAGAGGAATGGAATGGAATGGAATGGGGTACATGGAATTGAGTGGAATAAATGGAAGGACATGGAATGGAAAGGAATGCAATGGAGTGGAATGGAATGGAGTTAAGAAGAATAGAATTGAGTGGAAGGGAATGGAATGGAAAGGAACGGAATGGAAAGGACTGGAATGTGTAGGAATGTAGAGGAAGGGAATGGAGAGATATGGAGTGGAAAGGAATGCAATGGAATAGCATGGAATGGAAAGGAATTGAGTGCAATGACTTGAAATATAGAGGAATGGAATGGACATGAATGGAATCAAGTGGAATACAGAGTAATGGAGAGAAATGGTTTGGAGACGAATGGATGAGAATGGAAGGAAATTGAATGGAGAGGAATGTCCTAGAATGGTATGGAATTTAGTAGAATAGAAAGGAATGGAATGGAGTGGAATGGAATGCAATGAACTGGAGTGGAATGGAATGTAGTAGAGGGGAAGAGAATGAAATGCAATGAATGGAATGGAGAAGTATGGAATGGAATAGTAAGGAATGGAATGAAACGGATGGTATGGAGAGGAAAGTAATGGAATTGAGTGTTGAGGAACCGAATGGAGTGTAGTGGAATAGAATGGAATGGAATGCAATGGATAGGAAAGGAATGGAATGGAATGGAATGAAAAGGAGTGGAATGGAATGGAATGGAGATGAATGGATGGAATGGAATGGAGTGGAATGGATCAGAATAGGCCATAAATGGAATGGATTTGAATGGAGAGGAATGGATTGGAATGAAAAGGAAAGGTATGGAATCGTGAGGAATGGAATGGATTGGAGTGGAATGGAATGCAACGAAGAGGAAAGGAATGGAACGGAACGGAGAGGAATAGAATGGTGAGGAACGGAAGCGCATGGAATGGAATGGAGAGGGAGGGAGAGGAATGGAATTGATGGGAGCCAACATCTGTAACCACACAGCTGAGGCCTATGAAGGCCTATTCAGAAGGTCGCCTCTGAGACAAGGATATAACATCAAGTGTGTGCATATGAATAGTAACCAGTGTATTATAAGACAACATAATTTTCAATATTAGGAAGTGACAGTCTAAAACAAAATCTTATTATATCCTATG
>NW_007251037.1:0-1536 GCF_000164805.1 Carlito syrichta | reverse complement strand
AAATTGGATTGAACTTAGAGTTAACTTGGAAAGTTTTTAAATCAGGGTTTAGAACATAGAGTATAATATGAATGATTTATTGAACATTGGGGAAAACATTTTGAACACTCTGTATTGCAATTGTGCACCTGTGATTCATACATCATGGAGTTGTAATTGTTCACTGGGAACTTCAAAGTGTTGTGATGGTACATGATTTGTAAAGCGCGTTACACATCAATGAACTTGTACGCCCCCAAGTAATTGTCACACTGCTGGAGATTATAGAAAATGGTATATAAGTTGGAAAAAGTTTGAATAAAATTGGCTTCAGTCTTGGCCAGACTCTTCCCAGAAGAGCTGCCTCCGAGTGGTTTCTTCTCTCCATTTTGACTCACCGGTGCGGTCCTAATCCCCCTCGGTCAGTGCTGGTCACCGACAGCTTTGGCGCCCGAACCCAGGGACCAGACTCCGGTAATTATAAATATATGTTCCCCAGTTTGTTTCTCTCGTTTCAGGACGGACCTTGCCTTAGGGTGCTGCAGCCCCCCCGGAGTGCGTGGGTTGATAAGCAAGTCAGTGTTTAGCGTCGCCGACGGACTGTGCGACTTATCGCCGTGTAGAGCGATTCAATCCTTGTAAAATTACTGTAAAATTACTGTATATTGTGTGTATTGTTTGTTATTACAGTTATGGGGAACTGCGGCTCCAAGGAAAGGAGAGTCTATATTCGTATTATGTGTAAAGCTTTGAAACATAAAGGGGTAAAGGTAAGTAGAGATAAAGTAAATTCTTTTCTAGACTTTGTACAGAAAGTTAATCCATGGTTCCCGGATCAGGGTACTTTAGAATTAGAAACATGGGATTAGGTAGGCAAAAATATGAAAAAATGGTATACTAATCATGGTGAAACACAGATGCCACAAGATTCTTATTCCCTATGGAATATTTTGTGGGAAGCATTAGTTTAAATCCTAATTATGGTTCTTTCCCTAGTAACTCAGACTCTAAGGAGGATGAGGCAGCTAAAGAAAATGATTCTGGAGACCAGTTATCTCCTGGTGACGATGCAGAATTGAATGAAGAAGCAGCTAAGTAGAAGAATCCAGATTGGCCAGATTTCTCTTTCCCTGTGGTTTCTAAAAATAAGTCTCTCCTACCATCTAGTGGCCAAACGGTAGAACTACCTAAAAAATATTTACCGGGAAATCAAAGGACTATACAAAAGGCTTTAGAATCAGAAGACTCTCTTCATTGTTTTCCTGTTGACATAGAATTTGAACCCCTTAAATGGGAACCTATACCAATGAAGTTATTAAAAGACTTAAAAGCTGCTTGTCATGATTACGGCCCAACAGCGCCGTATACACTAGCCTTCTTAGATGGACTACGTGCTTGGTGGATGACTCCTTATGATTGGTTTCAAGTGGCTAAAGGATGCTTGACAGGAGGACAATTTGTGCTATGGAAAATGGAGTATGAAGAGTTAGTTAAAAGGAAAGTTGTAGAGCAGAATCTTACTAAACGAAGTCCAGAACGGGGTAATGTCACCATTGA
>NW_007251036.1:0-8952 GCF_000164805.1 Carlito syrichta | reverse complement strand
GTAAATGGCACACATCTGTGGTAGGTTTCCAGTGACTGGCTCTTTCTGTGATCATTGCATAATTTAATGACTCTTTTCTTGTTGGTTGTATAAGTTACTATCACTCCTCTAGCATGTGTGACTTAGTGACAGACTGTCCTCTCTGATGGGTTTCATATTAATTGGGCTCCATGTGTGATGGGTGATTAAGTTACTCCATCTCCTTTGTGATTGATATCCCACTGATAAGGCATCCCCTAAGGTGGTTGCCCCAATGGCTGGGTCTCCATGGTCATCGGTGCCCCAGGGAAAGGGTCTCCTCTTTGATGGGTGCCTCATTGACTGTCTCTCCTCTTACTTGGATGCCTCATTTACTGCCCCTCCTATGTGATCAATTTCCCAGTGGCTGTCTCTACTATGTAATCTGTATCCCAGTTACTGGCATCCTTCATCATGGGTACCTTAGTGACAGGCATCCTCTGTGATAGGTGCCCTAGTGACTGGCCCTCCACTGTGATTGTGTCCCAGTAACTAGCCTCCTCTGTGATTGATGCTCCAGTGACTGGCCACCTCCATAATATGTGCCCTAGTGACAAGCCCTTCTCCATTTTTGCTGCCCCAGTGACAAGGCCTTCTCTGTTGTGGGTGCCCCCAGTGACTTGCTGCCTTCATAATGGTTGTCCCATTGACTAGCCCTCCCTTTTTAAAGGTTTTCCTATTCATGGTCCTCCTGTGTTATAAGAGTCCCAGTGACTGGCCCTTCTTTGTGATGACTGTCCTGTGACCGGACCTCCTATAAGATTGATGCCCCATTTACTGAACTCCTTTGTGCTGACTGAATCTGTGACAAGCCCTCTTCTGTGATGATTATCATAATGACCTGACCGCTCTTCTTATGCAGTTCTTTGTGACAGACCCTCATTTGTCATTCTGCCACAGATCTAATCTGGGATGTTTGTATCAGTGTCTAGCCTTTCTCCATAATTGATGTCAAAGTGACCAGTTGACCTCTGTTATGGGTGACCAGCAAGTAGTCCTCATCCAACATGTGTGGTCTAGTGGCTTGTCTTTCTCTTTGTTTGTTCACCTTTGACTGTCCTCCTCTGTCATTGGTGCTCTTTGACTGGTCCTACTCAGTAATGGTTTCATCAGTATCCCTCTTCTGTGATGGGTGTCACGGTTACTGGTCCTCCTCCATTATGTAAGCCCCAGTGATGTGGTCTTCCCTGTGATTGATGCAACAGTGATTGGTCTTCATATATGATGGGTGCCCTAGTAATTAGCCCTCCTCTGTGATGGGTGTCATAGTGACTGGGTCTCATCCATAATGGGTGACCAGTTATATGAGTCATATTATGATTGGTGTCCCCAATGACTTCTAATCTGCTGTTATGTGTGCCACAGTAACTGGCCCTTTTATGTGAAGTGTGTTCTTATAATTGTCAAATGGGTGCTCCAGTGAATAGCCCTCCTCTATGATAGTTGCTCCAGTCTGGTCCTCCTCCATAATATGTGCTCCATTGCCTGGGCCTCTTCAGTGACGAGTGCACCAGGTGCACTAGTGACTAGCCTTACTCTGATGGCTGTTCCAGTAACCATCTCCTCCAAAATGGGCTCTCCTATAACAGTTCTACGCTGTGATGGGTGTCCCAGTGACCAGCTATACTCTGTTTCAGATGTCTCAGAGACTGGTAATCCTCTATGAAGTGACTGGCCCTCCTTTGTTGAAAATGCCTCAAGGATTGACCTGCTATTAAAATGCCCCCGTGATTGATCCTTCTCAATGATGGGTACCCCAGTTACTAGCTTTTCTCAGTAATTACTGCCCCAGTGACTGCATCTCCTACATAATGGACTAGTCACTACATAATCCTTCAGTGACTAGTCACCTCTTTTATAGTTGCTCCAGGGACTGGGCGTCCTTGGTCATTTGTCCCCTATGTGTGGTTCTCCTCTATATTGGATGCCATAGTAATTAACATTCCTATGTAATGGGCATCCCTCCAATTTAGCCTCCTCCATATTGTATGGCCAAGTAGCAAACCCTTATTTGTGATGGTTGCCTCAGTGACTGACCTTTTTCTGTGATGGGAGTTCCAGTTACTGGCCCTCCTCAGGGATGGTTTTCCAGTGACTGACCCTCTTCCATGATGGATGCCCCAGTTACTGGGCCTCTTCTTTGATTGGTGATCCAATGACTGGCCATCCACTTTGATGGTGCCATGGGGCCTAGTGCTCTTTTATAATATCTGTCCTTGTAACCGGCCCTTCTCCAAAATATGTGCCCCAGTGACTAGCACTCCTCTAAGATTAGTGACCTAATAACAGGCTTTCATCTGTGATAGATGCCACCATGATAATCCCCTCGATTATGAATGACTCCTTGACTAACTTTCTTCTGTGATTGCTAGCATAGTTACTGGATTTTATACATAATTGGTGCCTAAGTGACTACCCCTTCTCCATTATAGTGACCTCAGTGACTGTACCTTCATGTGATTTGGCCTTAGTGACTGGCCCTCATCAATATTAGGTGTCTTAGTGACTGTCCCTCCTCTCTGGTGGGTGCCCCAGTAACTTGATCTACTTCATATTGGATGCATCAGTGAAAAGCCATCCTTTGTGATAGGTATTACTGTGATTGTCCCTTTTTCGTGATTTGTGCCTCAGTGAATTTCCCTCCTCTGTGGCGGTTGTCCTAGTGAATGGCACTCCTCCACAATGTGTGTCCCAGTGACTGGCCACAATACTAGCCCTCCTCTGCATGGGTATCCTCTGTGAGGTGTGCCTGTGTCATGACAGACTCTGGGAAGGGTGTCCAAGTTACTGGCCACTCTCAGTTTTAATACCCAAGAGACTGCCCCTTCTCTGTGATGAGTGCCCCAGTGAATTATCCTCACCTATTACGGTTGTACCAGGGTCTACCCTTTTTTGAAGATGTCCTTGTGACTGGTTCTCTTCTGTGATGTCTGCCTCAGTGACTTGCCCTCCTCTGTAATGGGTGACCCAGTGACTGGGTCTCCTGTGTGATCATGGCCCCAGTGACTGGCTCTTCTATCTGATGGTGTCCTCAGTGACTTTCCTTCCATTGCATTTGGTGCTTCATTTACTGGACCCCCTCAGTGATCTGTGCTTCACTTGCTGGTTCACGTCTAAATCTGTGCCCCAGTGACTGACTCTCATCTGTCATGGTTACTCTAGTGACTTGCCTCCTCTGTGTTGATTTCCCCAGTGACTAGAACTCCATAGTTATGGGTTTGCTATTGACCCAGTGACTGACCTCCTCTGTGTTTGAAACCATATTGATATTGCCTGCTCTGTGATAGTTGCATAAGTTACTGGGCCTACTCTACGATGAGAGCCCTAGTGGCTGAGTCTGAATGGGGGCTCCGTGACTCATCCTCCTCTGATGGGTGCCTCAGTGAGTAGCCCTCTACTGTTATGCATGTCTTTGTGACTGGATCCCCTTTATGATGAGTGCCCCAGTGACTGATTCTCCTCTGTGATGTGTGCCACAGTGGCTGGTCCTTTTCTAAAACATTTGCCCCATTGACTGGCATGTCTCAGTGATTTGTGGCCCAGTGACTGACCACTCTCTGTGATCAGTGCCCTAGTAACAGAACTTCATACGTAATGGATGCCCTAGTGACGAGCGTTCCTCTGAGATATGTACCTCAGTGTCTAGCTGTCTTCTGTGATGTGTGCCCCAGTGACTGTGTCCCCCCTCTAATGATTGCTCTGTTGAGAGGTCCTCCTCTATAAGGATGCCTCAGTGATTAGCCCTTTTTGATTATGTGTGCCACAGTGACTAACCTTCCTCTATGATGGGTGCCCCAGGGACTGTCTCTTATCTGTAATTGGTGCCCCAGTGGCAGGTCTTCATCTGAGATAAGTGCCACAGTGACTAGCATTCATCCATCATGGATGACCTAGTGACAATCACGCCTTTGTGATGGGTGTCCCAGTGACTGGATCTTCTCTCTAATGATTGTTCCAGAAACTTGATCTCCTGAATAATGTGTGCCCAGTAACTGGCCCTTACTGTAATTGGTGGCAAAATGACTGGTTCTCTTCTGCAGTTGGTTCCCAAGTGTCTACTCCTTCTCTTTGACAGATGCCTCAGTTACTGGGCCTTCTCCATAATGAATGCCAGCAAAAAGATTGGTCCTCTTCCATTATAGTGCCCCAATGATGGGACCTCCTTGTGATTTTTGCAGAGTGACTAATCCACCTTCATCATTGTTGCCCTAGTGACTTGCCTTCCTTTGTGATGGGTGTCCCAGTGACTGGACCTCTTTCATAATGTGTGTTCCAGTTAGAGGACCTACCTGGGGTTAATGTCCCATGACTGGACTTCATATATGTATGCTCCAGTACTAGCTCCCCACTGTGGTGGGTATGAAATTGACAAGTTCTCATCAGGAATGAGTGTCCCAGTGTTTGCTTCTCCACCATAAATGTGTTACATTGATTTGAATTCCCTTGTGATTAGTGACTTAGTGACTGGTTCTCCTTTAAAAGGGGTGCCACAGTGACTAGTCCGCCTCTATGAGGGATATTCCACTAACTGAATCTACTCCATACTTGGTGTTCTGGTGACTAACTCTCCTCTTTGATTAGTAAGCAGTGACTGGGCCTCCTCCGTGATGGGTGCCCCAGTGACAGGGGCCCTCTTCTTTTATCTGAACAACAGTAACTCAGCCTCCTCTTAATATGTGACTCAGTGACAGGTCCTTCTTTGTGATGGGTGACTCAATGACTGATCCTTCTCTGTAATGGGAACCTAAGGGACTGGCTCTCCTCTATGACATGTATTCCAGTGACTGGCTCTCCTCTGTGATGTGAGTTCCATAGCTGAGGCACTCATAACAGAGGGAACCCAGTTATTTGAACACTCATCACAGAGGAGAGTCTGGTTCTTTGTGTTGTGTGCCCCAGTGATATGTGCCTCAGTGACTAGCCCCTCTCTATATATGCGCCCGTGACAAACATTGCTCTGTGATGGGTACTGCAGTCATTGGTCCTCTATCATAATCGATGACTCAATAATTGGTCCTCATTGGTAATAGGTATACAGTGACTGCTCCTCTGTGTTGGTATCGCAATGACTGGGTCTGCATAATCAGAGCTTCAGTGAATTGCTTCCTCTGTGATGGGTGTCCCAGTGACTAGCCCTCCTATATGATGGATGCACACTTGACTGACCTCATCTGTGATGGGTTCTCAAGTGACAGGTCCTCTTCTGTTTTGGATGCCCATTGACTGCCACATCTCTGTTATCGAGGTCCCAGTGACTAGACCTTCTCTGTCATTGGCGACTCCCAATAACTGGTCTTCCTAGATGATGAGTGTCTCATTGACTATATCTATTCTCTTCTGAGTGTCCCAGTAACTATACCTCCTCTTTGATATGTGCCCCGATGCTGGGTCCTACTCTGTGATGGGTGTTCCAGGGACTAGTCCTCTTTCATAATGGGTACTTTAGTGACTAGCCCTCTTCCGTAATGTTTGTTTCAGTTACTGGCCCTCTTCTGTGCTCGGTACCCCAAACTGGCCCTCCTCTGAGATGTGTGCCACAGTGACTGGTCCTCTTCTCTGATGGCTATCAGGTGTCTGGCCCTCCTGGGATTGGTTCCCTAGTGACTACACCTCTGTTATGAATGCCCAGTAATTAGCTCTCTTCCTCTGTGATGTGTATACCAACGAATGGCCCTCTACTTTGATGAATGTCTCAGCGATTAGCCCTCCTCCATAATGTTTTTCCCAGTGACTAACTTGCCTTTGCTATTTGTGTCACAGTGATTGTCTCTCCTCTGTAATAGTTGCACTAGTTACTGGGCCAACTCTGGGTTGAGAGCTCCAGTGACTAAGCCCTCCTATTGGGTTCCCCAGTGACTGGTCCACCCCTGATGGGTGACTCAGTGACTGGCCCTCTTTTGTGATGCATGTCTCTGTGACTGGATGCCCTTTTGGATGAGTGTTGCAGTCACTTGTTTTCTTCGGTTATGAGTGCCTCTCTGTGTGTCCCTCAGTGTTTGATTTTTGCATCAGTGACAAAACCTCATCCATAATGGTAGCCGCAATTAATGACTTTCTTGTGCAATGGGTTCCCCAATGACTGGTCCTCCTTTGTGATGGGTCCCCCAGTAGCCACCCCTTCTTTATGTCTCAATTACTGGGCCTCCTCCATAGTGTAGACCCCAGTGAGCTGGCTTACTCTGTGATTGGTGTCCCAGTGGCTTGTCATCATATATGATGAATACCCTGGTGTCTAGTTTTCCTCTGTGATTGATGTCACAGTGACTCGGCCTCTTCCATAATGGGTGTCCATGTGACTGGGCCTCAATGACTGGCCATCCTCTGTGATGAATGCGCTTTGACAAGCTCTCTTCTGGGGTGTTTGTTCTAGTAACTGACTCTCCTCCATAATGGGTGCCCCAGTGATGACCCTCATCTTTTTGGGGTGTCCCAGTGACAGGTCCTCCTCCATAAAAGGTGCTACATTGATTGGTCCTCCACTGTGATTTGTGCACACAGGGACTGGTATTCCTCCAAATTAAGTGCCCTCGTGAAGATCTTCCATTGGTAATGGGTGCCCTAGTGACTGGCTCGCCTCTGCCATGGGTGACTAACTCTCTAGCATCAGTGACTAACTCTCCTGTGTGATAGATTCCCCAGTGCCTGGGCCTTCTCTGTGAAAAATGGCCAAGTATCTTGCCCTCCTCTGTGATATTTGACTCAATGAATGATCCTACTAAGTGATGGGTTCCCCAGGGACTAACTTTTTTCTGTGACTGCTGCTCCTGTGGCTGGATTCCTAGATAATGATGGCCCCAATGACTAGCCTTCCTCCATTATGGCTTCCCCTTTAACTGAGCCTCCTGGATGATTGGTGCACAAGTGACTGGTCATACTCCACAACGTGTGCCCTTCTTACAAGTCCTCCTCTGTGATGGTTGTCCCAGTAACTGAGTCTCCTACGTGATGTGTGCCCCAGTGACAAGACTTTCTTTGGGATTGATGTCCTAGAGTCTGACCTTCCTCAGTGATAGGTGCAACAGTGACTAGCCTTACTCTGTTAACAGTGGTGCCCTCATGTTTGGCTCTTCTCTGTTAGGTGTACTCCATTGACTGGCCCTATATGAGATGTGTCCCTGTTATTGCCCCACTTTTGTGATGGATTCCCCAGTGACTGGCCCTCCCCTGAGAAGGCTTTTCCATTGACTGACTCTGCTCTGGGATGGGGGCCTCAATGACGATTTCTACTCAGTGTTTGGTGCCACATTGACTGGTACTACTCTGTGACAGGTGTTCCAGTGACTGGTCCTCTTCTGTGATGAATACTTCAGTGACAGACACCCTCTACGATAAGCGACCTAGTGACTTCTCTTCTGTGATAGGTGTCCCAGTGACTACCACTTCTCTATGATTTGTGTTCCAGTGATTGACTCTCCTCTCTGCTGGCTGCACCAGTGACTGGCCCTCATCCAAAATCGGTGCCCCGTGTAAGGCCCTTTTCTGTGATGGCTGCCACAATTACTTTCCTTCTCTTTGATGGGTGCCCCAGTGACTTCCCTCATCTATGATCAGGGCTCCAGTGACTGGGTCTCATCCATAATAAGTGCCACAGTGACTGTCCCTCCTCCATAATGAAGCGCCCAGTGACTATAATACCCCTCCACTGTGTTGGGTTTCACACTTACTGGGCTTCCTTTATAATAGGATTCCCAGTGACTGGCCCTCCCTTGTGATGGGTAAGTTTTAGTGAGTGAGCCTCCTTCATAATGTGAGCCCCAGCAACTGGGACTCCTATGCAATTGGTGATCCTGTTACTTGCCTTCATATATGATGGGTGCCCTAGTGACGCATTCATCTGTGATAGATGTCTAGTGAGAGGGCATCCTCCAAAATGGGTGAATTTCTGACCAGGTCTCCTCTGTAATTGATGCACAATGATTGGCCATCATCTGTGACTGGTTCCCCAGTGACTAGCTCTCATATGTGATCGGTATCTTAGAAACTGGGCCTCTTCCAAAATTGGCACCCCAGTAACTAACACTTCTCTCATATGAAGACCCAGTTTCTGAGTCTCCTCCATAATGTGTGCCACAAACACAGGCCCTCCTTTGTGATGGGTGTCCCAGTTAATTGGCCTTCTCTGTGATCGGTGACACTGTTATTAGGCCTCCTATTTGATGGATACAATACTTCCTGTGCCTCGTCTGTAATGGATGCCTCAGTGAAGGGTGCCTCTGTGAATGTCCCTCCTCTATAAAGTGTGACCTAGTGATTTGACCTTGTTTGTCATGGGTGTCCAAGCGATTGGACAGACTTTGTGATTCGTGCTCCATTGACTGGCTTATTTGATGGGTGCCTCAGTTACTGTCTCAATCTGTGACAAGCTGTCCATTGTTACTGCTGACTCAGTGACTGGTCCTCCTCCAAATTGGGTGCTTCTCTGAAAGACTGTTCTCTGTGATGGGTGTCCTAGTAATGGGCCTGCATCAGTGATTGACCCTTGTCCATAATGGGTGCCCAGTTACTGTCTCTCCACTTTGATGGGTGCATCAGTGACTAGACCTGCTTTATAATGGGTGCTCCAGTGATCAGTTCCTCAGGGATTCGTTGTCCTTCTAAGGGGTACCTTAGTGACTAGGACTTCTCTGATGTGTGCTGTGTGCCTCAGTGATTGACCCCCCTCAGTGATAGGTGACTCAGAGATTGGCGTTCTTCAGTCATGATTGTCTCAGTGACTGTATCTCCTCTGTGTTGGGTGTTCCAGTGACTGGATCACCTCTGTGATGTGTGCCCCAGTAATTGATTCACCTCTATTATGAGTGCTGCATTGACTAGCTTGCTTCTGTGATAAATACACCAGGGATTTTTTCTTCTTTCTGTACTGGGTGCTCAATTGACTGTCTCTCCTTTGTGATTATGTGTCACAGTGATTGGGCTTCCTCCATAACAGGGGCT
>NW_007251035.1:1807-3053 GCF_000164805.1 Carlito syrichta | reverse complement strand
GGAATGGATAGGAATTGAACGGAGAGGAAAGGAGTGGAAAAGAATAGAATTGAATGGAATGGATAAAGCAATGGAATGAAGATGAATGGAATGGAGAGGAATGAAATGGAGTGAAATGGAGAGGAATGGAATGGAAAGAAATTGATTGGAGAGCAAAGGAGAGGAATGGAATGGAATGGAATGCCATGGAATGAAGAAGAATGGAACTGAGAGGAATGGATTAGAGAGGAACTGAATGGATAGGAAAGGAACGGAATGGAATGGAATGGAGAGGAATGGAGTGGAAAGAATGCAATGGAATGTAATATAAAGGAGTGGAATAGAATGGAATGGAGGGGAGTGGATTGGAGAGGAATGTAATGGCGTGGAATGTAATGGAATGGAGAGGAATCCAAAGGTAAGGAATGGAAAGTAATTAAAAAAGATGGAATGGCATATAGAGGAATGGAACGGAAATGAATGAAATGGAGAGGCAAGGAAGGGAATGGAATGCAGAAGAGTGGAATGGAATGGAGAGACGTGGAATGCAATGAAGAGGAAAGGAGTGGAGGAGAGTGGAAAGGAATAGAATGCAATGGAGTGGTATGGAATGGAATGAAATGGACAGGAATGGAATGGCATGGAAAATAATGGAAAGGAATGGGATTGAATCGAATAGAATGGAGAGAAATGGAATAGAGAGAAATGGAATGGAGAGGAAAGGAATGGAATCGAGAGGAATGGAATAGAATCAAATGGAAAAGTATCGAGAGGAACGGAATGGAAAGGAATGGATTGGAATGGTGAGGAATGCAAGGGAATGTAATGTAGTGGAATGCATTGAAACGGAGAGGAATGGAACGGACAGGAATGGATGGAACAGAATGGAAAGGAATGGAACAGAATGGAGAGGTATGGAATGGATTGGAATGGAATGGAATGGAATGGAAGGAAGAGGAATAGAATGGAGATGAATGGAATTGACAGGAATGGAATGGATTGGAATTGAAAGGAGAGGAAAGGAATAGAACGGAATGAAAGGGAGAGGAATGGAATGGAAGGGTTTGCGATGGAATGAAGAAGAACGAAATGGAGTGAAATGGAAAGGAGTGGAATGGAATGGAAAGGAATTGATTGCAGAAAAATGGAGAGGAATAGAATGCAATGGAATGAAGAGGAATGGAATGGAATGGAATAGAGTTGAAAGGATAGGAATGGAGAGGAATAGAATGGAGAGGAATGGAATGCCATGGAATTAATTGGAGAG
>NW_007251035.1:0-1022 GCF_000164805.1 Carlito syrichta | reverse complement strand
GAGAGCAATGGATTGGAAAGGAATTGAATGGAGAGGAATGGTATAGAAAGGAATAGAATGGAATGGAGAAGAAATGAATTGAAAGGAAAGGAGTGGAGTGGAATGGAAAGGAGAGGAAAGGGATGGAGAGGAAAGGAATTGAGAGCAATGGATTGGAAAGGAATTGAATGGAGAGGAATGGTATAGAAAGGAATAGAATGGAATGGAGAAGAAATTAATTGAAAGGAAAGGAGTGGAGTGGAATGGAAAGGAGAGGAAAGGGATGGAGAGGAAAGGAATGGAGTGAAATGGAATGGAATGGAATTCAGAGGAATGGATTGCAATGGAGTGAAATGGATTGGAATGTGGAGGAAAGGAATGGTGAGGAATTAAAGGGATGGAAATGGAATGAAATAGAACTGAATGGAATGGAATGAAATGTAGTGAAATGAAATGGAGAGGAATAGAATGCAACGGAGAGTAATGAATGGAGATGAATGGAATGTAATGGAATTGATTAGAGAGTAATGGGGAGGAATGGAATAGAGTGCAATGGAATGAAGAGGAATGGATTGGAGAGGAATTGAATGCATAGGAGTGGAATGAGATGCAATGGAGAGAAATGGAGTGTAAAGGAATACAATGAAATGGAATAAGCCAGGCTCGGTGGTTCAGCCTGTAGTCCCGCACCTTTGGGAGGCTGAGGTGAGTGGATTGCCTGAGCCCGCGGGTTCGAGACCCGCCTGGGCAGCGAGACCTCATCTCTACAACAAATCAAAAAATCAGCCAGGCATGGTAGCCCATGCCTGTAATTTCGGCTACTTGGAAGGCTGAGGCGGAAGGATCGCCAGAGCCCAGTGGGTGAGGCTGTGGTGGCCGGGAGCGGCCACTGCACTCCAGTCTGGGCGACAGAGTGAGACTCCAACTCAAAAAAAAACCCCAAAATGGAATGGAGTGGAATGAAATATAATCTAATGGAATGATATTGAGAGGAATGGAATAGAAAGGAATGGAGTGGAATGGTGAGGAATGCAATGGAATGT
>NW_007251034.1:10395-11310 GCF_000164805.1 Carlito syrichta | reverse complement strand
GAGTAATTTAATATAATAAATTAATTTTTTTAAACTTTATTCACTTTATCCAATTTTCAAAAAAATTGCATAAATTAGGGTAAAGTGGCCTTTTAAGCAGTCTTTTATCTTTTAATATAATTGTAATTATTTTGTCTGTATAAGCTATTATTTTGTACAGTTGTATTTTCTTCCTTTTTCTCAATTTAATTAATTTAAAATTTAACAATATCATTGATTCCCTTTCTCTACCCAAAAAAGATGATCTCTTGAACTCATTTATTAATTCTATGTTTCTCTTTTCTAGTCAAATTTTGCTTTTATCATTACTATTTTTCTTATGGTTTTTTTTTCTAATTTCTTGATTTGATCATTTACTTAATTTTCTTTCTTTTTTTAATAAACACACTCTGAGGTGACTACTTTCTTTTTGTTTTTAATACACTTATTTAAGGCTATGAAATTTTTCTGAAACACTGATTTTATTCTTTTTTAAAAAGTTTGTCTTCATTTCCAATCCATTAAGATAAAAACCCACTTTATGCAGCTGTACCCTTTAATTAATTTCTTTTTAAGAAAAGTACAAAAGATCAGATTAGAATTGACATAAGCATTTAAAGGAAAATCCCTTGATTCAGAGTCCAAAAATAAACTGTAAATGGTTCATTTTACCAAAATAATTAGTTTCTGTACAAAATATAAAAAGAATTTTGACACTATAGACAAAGACTGCTGTATATGTACTTAAATTAGAATTCTAGTATCTTCTTTTCCCCCAATTCTTCCTAAGCACAAAGCATATTTGCAAGTCAGAACCCTAATAACCTCAGTGGACAGAATGTCTTAGAACTCTTTTCTATGACTTGCAATGACCAAGTTTTCAAGCTGTGTTTATTTCATAGAACAGCCATGGAAATAGAATAACGATATAGTCAG
>NW_007251034.1:1885-9143 GCF_000164805.1 Carlito syrichta | reverse complement strand
GAGGGGAGGGGAGGGGAAGGTTTTTTCCTTGCCTTACTTTATATTCTGTCAACTTAACACTATATGGAAAATTCACTAACTGATATCCTGTTTCTGGTTACTTCTCCTTAAACATCTCCCCCCGCCCCCACTTTTTAAACCTGTATCAGTGCTATATAGTTGAGGCATTCATTTCCATACATATTATATCTTCTTGTACCCTTTTTAATTACAAAGTGCTCTTCTTCTTCCTCATTTACTGACTTTTTAAAATTCAGATTCGTCTTATTTTAAGATTATAACCCTTGCTTTATTTTTGTTTATATTTGACTGATATTTCTTACTTTCCAACCTTTCTAATTAACTGTTTAATTAGAAAAAAACTTAAATATTTTGGCATCAGCCTAGAGTTGAACTTATTCAATTTGAAAGTTTTATTCTTGTACCAGATTAGTTTAGCCCATTGAGCTTTATTGTTATAAAGTACGTTTGATTCTGTTCTATTATTTCATGCCATGCTTTCTGTGTAAAAATTACTTCACTACAAGGTCTAGGTTTGTTTTACTTTTTTTGTAGGTGTGTTTTTTCTCATAATTTGAAAATTTTGTTCTAGGGTTACTTTTATAACGTTGCATATAGTTCTAAAACTCTGCTTTTGGACAATGTCTACTAATTTTCTTGCATAAGCATTGATAAAATGGGTATATTTCCCTTTCTTTCCCTTGTTCTCTTTTGTTTTTAACCATGATTTGACTATATTACATTAATCTTTCCCTTGTACTGATTTGTGTAGTTCCACCTCTGTCATGCAATTTATCAGGTTTAAATGATATTTTTAACACTCAGCTACAGAAGATGAGGAAATCAGCACGTTTACACTTCCTCCCGTTTCCTCTCCTCCTTTTTTGTTAATTATGAACATTTTACCTTTTCAGATTTTAAAAACATTTGCTTGTTATTCCATGCCTATAATTTCTACAAATATTTTAGTCTTGTAGTTAAATAAATATAAAACTATCCATTTATATACTGTAGATTTTCCATTTTTTTCTTTGTTGGCTGAAGTCTACTTACAAAAATCATCTGTTAAAAAAACTTAAATCTGCTCTTTTCAACAATGGTTAATGTTAATTCATTGAATTCTCACATTGCAAAATTAACTTTATGCATGAATGATAGTCTAGATAGTCATAAAATTTTGGATCACATTTCATTTTCTTGGCTGCAAACATTTTTCCATCCCCTTCCAGTTCTGAATACTACTTTGGATAAATTAGTGGCTATCTTAATTTCTTTCCTTTGGAATTAGCATAATCTTTTTTTCTTTTTTCTTTTTTTTTTTAGCTATGTATTCTTTTTGAATCATTGACATTCAGCAATTTTATAGTGGTATGTAAGAGTGCCAGTATTCTGTATGAATTCTTCCTGGAACAAGGTGTGCATTTTCCATTTGTAGATTTAAGTACTCTCTTGTTTCTGTAATATTTTAAATTAAAACTTACCTTTAAATAATTGTTCTTTTGCATTATTTTGATTTTATTATTTGGTAACTTTAATTGTACATATGTTGGTTCGCCTTTGTCTGTTCTTGTAGCTATCATTTTCCCTATTTTCTAATTTAATTTTATCATCTTTTAAAATACTGTTCCTGTATCTATCTGCTTTTTTCCATTGCACTGTTTCTAATTTTATTTTTCTTTGTGTAGTAACTTTACACTTTCTTTAATGTTTCTTCCTGTCTTCTTTCAACTCACATTTCATGTCTATATTTCAGTCTTTTCCCTCAGCTCTTGTATTTTTATTCCATTTTGTTATTTTATACAGGAAAATGCCTCTTTAAGCTTTTTGGCTTTTTAGATAGACTGAAATGCTTGGTCACAATTTTCATGTGTTCCGTGGCAATGTTCTTCTGTGAAGTGAATTTTATCATCCATTTGAATTTTTTTAATTTTTGTTTTCTCTTTTTTTTCTTGTGAAATTCTTGTATATATCTTGTGCTGGTTTGTTTTTAAATCCTTAAAGAGAATTTTTGTTAAACTAGATGTTTGTATGATACTTGTATCAGAAGAGGCTAAAATTATGTTTCAGACTATCAGGAACTTACCTTGTGATTCACATTGGAGGTAAATTATTTTAGTCTTTACTTGTCTGTAATCAGTGTAGATAGGCAACTGTAGAACCATTATGGTGCATTTTAAAACCTCTTTCCCCTCCAATCTCATACCTTACCTATAGTGTGCAAATACAGCTTGCCTGTGTATTTGGTTCGTCATTTAAACAAATCCAACTCAGGATTGCAGAAAACCATCATGTCATGCTTTACACCTTACTCCCATTATTGCAAACAAGGACTTTGGTTTTTTTTGTTTTTTGTTTTGTTTTTTAGTTGTCCCTTTTTTTTATCTTTAAGGAGAATTATACTCATCTAGCTCTTTCATAGCCATGTATTTCCTCTCTCTGCTTCTTACCATTCTCCTAGATGATCTCTACTGTTCTTAATGCCATCCAACCAGTTTATGAAATGGTTACTAGTTTCCTTGCAGATAGAATCTATTTATTTTTCTGCTTGTTTCGAAAAGAGATGAATTCTGAGAAGAAAAAGTTCCAGATTTACTCTGCCACGTTCAAAACAGAAGTATACTTGTTGCTTATTTTCCCCAAGAGTTTTGTCATTCATAATCTCTACAAATAGGTTATTTCAGCTAGGGAAGAGAGGTACGCCTGGAGCAATAATGTCACATGTCCTTATACCTGTGAATGAAGAAAAGATATTGAAGTAAATATGGTAAGAGAGTTAACAAGTGTAGTGTGGTCTAAGGAGTGGAAAAGTCCTCACTTACAGAGGGAATATAGCAGAGGACTGGGTATATGCAGAAGGAGATCTGTTTCTTTCTTCAATCAGAAATAAACTAATTGAGAGGACTGATTATTTTCCTTCTTGGATGTCTCTTTGCAGGAACTCATGCAGCCAAAATCTGGGGCCAATGAAACAGCCATTACTGAGTTCATCCTGCTGGGCTTGGTGGAGACACCAGAGCTGTGGCCAGTTATCTTTGTACTCTTCCTCTTTGCCTACTTGGTCACAGTTGGGGGCAACCTCAGCATCCTAGCAGCCATCTTGGTAGAGCCTAAACTCCATACCCCAATGTACTTCTTCCTGGGAAACCTATCAGTGCTGGATGTTGGGTGTATCAATGTCACTATTCCCTCAATGTTGGGTCGTCTCTTGTCTGATAGGCATTCACTTCCCTATGGAGCCTACCTTACCCAACTCTTCTTCTTCCATCTGCTTGTAGGGGTGAACTGCTTCCTATTGACAGCCATGGCCTATGACCGATTTCTAGCCATCTGTCAACCCCTCACCTACAGTACCCGTATGAACCAGACGGTCCAGATGATATTGGTGGCTGTATCCTGGGCTTGTGCCTTCACCAATGCACTGACCCACACTGTGGCCATATCTACACTCAACTTCTGTGGCCCCAATGTGATCAATCACTTCTACTGTGACCTCCCACAGCTCTTCCAGCTCTCATGCTCCAGCACCCAGCTCAATGAGTTATTGCTCTTCGCTGTGGGTTTTATAATGGCAGGTACCCCCGTGGCTCTTATTGCCACCTCCTATGCCTATGTGGCATCTGCAGTTCTGCGAATTCACTCTTCTCAGGGAAAGAAGAAAGCCTTTTCTACATGTGGCTCCCACCTCACTGTGGTTGCCATATTCTATGGTTCGGGTATTTTTAACTACATGCGACTAGGTTCAGCTAAGCTTTCGGATAAGGATAAAGTTGTTGGAGTCTTTAATACTGTCATCAACCCCATGTTGAACCCAATCATATACAGTCTTAGAAATCCTGATGTGCAAGGTGCCCTTTGGAAGATGCTGATGGGGAGGTGGTCACTGGCTTGAGGAGGTCTCAAGTGTTCCTTCTTTCCTGTGTCTTTTTGTACAAAAGGAAAAATCTTCTAGAGCTAAGGATCAGGAAAAAATGGTCCAGAACTCTTTCTTCCTCCTTAAGCATAAAGATGACTTTTTGTATGGGATAATAGTTATTTTTTCCCAAAGAAGTCCTGTTTAATTATAGACAGCAGATGTATAGTTTCTCCCAGGCTAGCCTTTTTGACAAATTACAACTTCACTTCCTTTTTTGGAGGGTAGAGGCCAAAACCTAGGAAGCTGTAAATACTTACTTGTTCATGTTCCAGAGGGAACAACTCTATGACTGACTGTGGTCTGGATTCCTAGAAGTATCCCAGAAAGCTTCCCCTGCAGAAATCATATTTTTCTCTCAAGTTAAGATATGGTTGGTCTGTTTATAAAACATAGGTGTAGAGATAAAGATTAATTTATTTCTTTGAGCAGAGTTTTGTAGTTTTCATTGTAAATGTCTTTCACATCTCTGGTTAGGAAATGCCAAGGTATTTCATTTTTTGTGTGGCTATTGTGAATGGAATTGTGCTTTTTATTTGGGTTTATGTTTGTTTATTATTGGTGTAACAAAATGCAATTGTCTTTTGCACATTTATTTTATATCCTGAGACTTTGCCAAAGGCCTTTATCAGTGTAAGGAGGTTTTTGACAGATTCTCTTGGGTTTTCAAGGTACACAATCATGTCATCTGCAAAGAGAGATAGCTTGACTTCCTCTTTTCCTATTTGGATACCCCTGATTGCCTTCTCTTCTCTGATTGCTTGAGCCAGGACTTCCAATACTATATTGAACAGGAGGGGTGAGAGTGGGCTAACTCCAGTCAGAACGGCAATTATCAATAACTCAAAAAATAACAGTTGTTGGAGAGGGTGTGGTGAAAAGGGAACACTTCTACACTGTTGGTGGGAGTGTAAACTAGTGCAACCTCTGTGGAAAGCAGTGTGGCAATTCCTAAAAGCTCTAAATGTCAACCTCCCATATAACCCTGCAATCCCCCTCCTGGGAATATACCCTGAAGAACTCAAATCACTCTATCAAAAAGATACCTGCACACGAATGTTTATTGCAGCATTGTTCACAATAGCAAGAACCTGGAGGCAACCTGCT
The DNA here is from genome assembly GCF_000164805.1 of Carlito syrichta. Taxonomy (NCBI): domain Eukaryota; kingdom Metazoa; phylum Chordata; class Mammalia; order Primates; family Tarsiidae; genus Carlito; species Carlito syrichta. Next base: position 4,126 of record NW_007251034.1, on the reverse strand, counting down.
GCCCATCAAAAGAGGACTGGATTTAAAAATGTGGTACATATACACGATGGAATACTACACAGCTGTAAAAAAGAACAAAATCATGAATTTCGCAGCAACCTGGATGGAACTAGAGTCTATAATACTGAGTGACCTCTCACAGAAACAAAGATCTGAGTATCACATGTTCCTACTCACATAGTGGACCTTGATCATCCAATGTATTACCATAAGAAAATGACTGATAGTGGTGGGAAACTATGGGGGGGAGGTGAAGGGAGATGCTATTAATGGTAGTAAACATCTGTCTGGGGACGGGGAGACACCTTTCTACCAACAAGTGTGAAAGAATGAAGCATATTTGTATACCTAATCCTTAACTGTACCCACAATATCATAATAAAAAATATTGATTATAAAAAAGATTGTTTTATTTCTCCCATCAGGCCTCTATAAGCCAAAAAAAAGGGAGCATTTTCTTTCCTATCACACAAAGATCCCTTAATATATAGAGGGGACAGAAAAAAAGCTGTATGGTTACATATTCTCTGTTAATTCTGGAAAACATAACTCTGTGCAGCTCACAGACCTGTTTTTAAATGTCAAACTTCCTCTAATATGTATACATGTTACATACATATGATACAAATGTGAATTTTCCTCATCTGTTCTTCCTCATATATCTCAAGTCTTTTGAAAATATACAAATTTATAATATCAACATTATTTACATATTTAAAAATCCCATGCTACTCAACATGAAATCCCCTCTAGATTCTCACACTTAGTTTCTAAACCTCTTAACTGAGTCAATCTATAACTGCAAATGCAAGTCATATGGTGATGCTTCCCCTTAAATTGTCCGTATTAGTGAGGAAGTATGGCACTGACCTAGAGCATGATCTTATCTTGATTACTATTTACCAGCCTTTAGTCCAGTCATTATTTAGCTGTCTCTTTCCTCCAGGTTCCCTTTTAGGACTAAAAACCCTTTTTTGCAACTCTACTGTGTCATGGATGTTTCCCAATTTATTTCCTTAAAACTTTCCTCTGGTCAGTGCCAGTGACTTGACTTCTTTATAATATTTTATGGGGGTGAGGGACTGGAAGGATGGTGTAAGATAGAGATGAATAGAAAAGAGATGAAAGAGAGTAGCGAAACAGGATTGGAAGTGTGGAGTTTGTGAGAAAATGAAGATAAAAGATGGAGAATAGGAGGAAATGGGATGGAACTGAAAGCAGAGGAGATTGAGAAGAAAGGATGAAAGTATTAGAAAGGACCAAATGGGGTACAGAGATAGAGAGGGACATGAGAAGGCATGGAGGAATTGGATAAGAGGCCTTAAGACTGTTAAAAAATCAGAGGAAGAAAGTAGGGAAATAAAACTAGTAGGTCAGGGATGAGGGATGTGGGTTTCCCATTGTTACCAGTTCCAGCAGACCTGATGCCATCATTGTAGTCCATCCTCTCTACTAAGAAGAAAATAACATTTTAAGTTTTGCTAAAGGTGCTATAAAGTGCACTGGGTACTTATTTTTGCCTTCTCTAAACAGAGGTGCCACTGGAATATAAGAAATAAGATCAATCACATGGTAAATGATAGGAGGAAGAGTGCTGGGTATTTTATCCAGCTACTTATCTAAAATGTCAACAAAATATGCTACTAACTGCCCGACTTACATTTCATGATTTGGAGCCTTTCCTGCTAACAGTGCCAATAAGTATAGGAAAAAGATGGCTCTTTCTTGATGCTTTTTCAGTCACCAGCAAAACTTCAGGAATCAAAGAGTGAGGTTCCTCCAAGGGTCAAGAAAACTGTTGGAGAAGACGTGCTGTTGTTCTCACCATGAGGTGACTGGACTAAAGGGTGACAATAACTAGACTAAGGGCTGGTAAACATCAAGCAGGGTTAGATAATGCTCACTTTCCTCAACCACAATGTTCTTGATATTGATTAAGTTCCCCACCTTCTCTGGGCCTGTCCATGGTGGAAGGCACAAGGTAATCATTAAGATTCTTGCACTGCTAATGTTCTCTGTCTCTGCTAGTCTGAATGAATAGAAAGACTGTGTCTGTTTATTCTGAGAGAGTTATCACATCTTCTACCACCACTTCTTCTACCCACCAATGTTCAGCACTGCAGCATAATGGAACTTACTCTTTTTTTTTTTTTTTGAGTTGGAGTTTCACTTCATCACCAAGTCTGGAGTGCAGTGGCCGCTCCCGGCCACCACAACCTCGACCCACTGGGCTCTGGCGCT
>NW_007251034.1:0-1191 GCF_000164805.1 Carlito syrichta | reverse complement strand
TCAGCCTAAAAATCTTTCTTTCTTTTAAAGGTTGTATAATTTTGCATCTTATGCATAAATCATAATATATTTAGTCAAACCTTTATTGATGTAATTTATTTCCTAGTTTTGCAACTGTTAATAATACTGAGATGAATATTTATACATCTTTCCATACATCTGAAACTACTTCCACAGGCTAAATTCATGAAAGCAACTTGTGTGTGTGTGTGTGTGTGTGTGTGTGTGTGTGTGTGTGTATGCGCATATGTGTACTAAAGGAAATACAAATGCAAGGTTAAAATATGATGAGTATTCCATCTTTTCTATTTGCCAAAAAAAAAATGTGCACCATTTTACATGCTGTCTGGCAGTGTATGAGAATGCTTGTTTCTTCACATCTTTGACTTCACTGGGTGTTATAAATATATCTATTGAGGTTGGCGGCAAGATGGCGACCGGGCAACCCGGTGTCTGAAGCCCTCTGCAAGGGAGATCTGCAGTGGGTCTCTGACTCTCGCCCCCGGGAGGCTGGGGACCCCAGCATTGCAGCCTGCTCCTCAGACAGAGCTCGGCCATCGCTATCACTGGAACATCGCAACGACTGGACAGTTTTACTGCATTGCACTCTCCCGCCGCTGCCGCAGCCCCTCCCCCCACCAGCGCTCCCGCCGCCGCCGCTGCCGCGGCCACCGCGGCCGCCGCGGCCTCTGGCACGGGTAGCTCATCACAACCCGGTCAGAGGAGATCCACACCAAACCGCTTCAGGGAAGATCTGCTGGGATCGCTGCCACCGCTCCTGCGACGGAGACTGTCCTGCCCACCCGGTGCGGGGCTCCTGTTGCCTGCTCGGAGGCAGGCAGCCATCTTGTTCCTGTCCGGCCCCACCCCCTCTGGGGCGAGCAGATGAGATAGCACCACCTGCTGGCGATTCAAGGTAACAACACCGAAACGGGAGAAACAAGCTTGATAAAGACAGACCAAACTTCTGAACCGAGGTTAATCTGAACTGTCCTTCACAGCAGATCAGGGGAACTGACCCTAACTGCAAACTAATTCACCAGCTTGAAAAAAAAAACGAGAAATCAGACCTGAAAGGACATTGGACTTAAACGAAATGTCTCAGAGTGTGCTTCATCGATTCTATTAGTTTATGACTTATTCTATTCCTACTGTATTGTTCCCTTTTTTTCTCTTTTTCCTTTTCCTTTT
>NW_007251033.1:8316-16915 GCF_000164805.1 Carlito syrichta | reverse complement strand
TGCAGATATTTTCTCTTGTCCTGTAAGCCTTCTTTTTTTTTCCTCTACAATGCAGAACCCTTTCAGTTTGATGTCTCCAACTTGTTTATATTTACTTTTATTCCTGTAGTCATAAAAAAATTATTACTGAGAATAATATCAGTATCAAGGATGTTGTCAAAATCCTTTTTATGGTTTTGTTTTATCAGTCATGTTCTCTATCACCCAGGCAGGAGTGTGGGGGCTCAATTAAGGCTCACTATAGCCTTAAGCTCCTTGGCTCAGCTGATCACTCCCCTTCAGTCTCCTCAGTACTATGATTACAGTTAGCACAAAACTTTGATGATGGCTTGTCTGACTGTGTTTTTGTGTTTATCCTAATTTGAGTTCAATAAAGTTGTTGGTTTTCCTATATTTCTTCATTTTATTTGAAAATTTCTCAGACTGTTTTGTAATTTGCAGCTCCCAAAATTATCATTGTGCCTTTAATTGAGTCATTTATCCTGATTCTTTCTATGCTTTGGCATACTTTGTTTGAATTGGGGTATTTGAAATTCAAAGAAGTACATATAACAATGTTATGAAGTTGCATTGTCTAGACTAATTGACACCAATCACTAATTTAGAGATTCTAGGAGACTGTCATACCTGCTCTTAGGATGTGTCTTCTCTGTAAATTGAGACACAAACCAGCCTTTGGGTAAACCCCCAAAGGGCAGACGTGTGGGACTCATGCTCTACTCTTTCTATTTTATTCCTTGAGGTTGAAATCAAGAGTTAGAACATCTCATGTGATTGCATCAGGCTGTAAAATTATTAAACTTCCATGTAACTCATTTTAACATTGTGCTCACTGTGGATTCTGTAAAGTCTTAGCTGTTTTTTGAGTTCTCACAGGCCATGTGGTAAGTATTTTCTTAAGTACTTATCTTTATGAAGGAGTGGAAACCTGTGATTTGTACTTGCCATTGTACTTATGTCCTTAGCATGGTATAATATTATGTTTCACTTTTAAAGGATATTCACCTGAGTCTAGTATATGGAATAAATTTTTATTTTCATAATTTTCAGTTGTGACTTCTCATTACAATGAGAGCCTTTTGCCAGAGAAGAGCATAGAAGACTTGCCTACAAAGGTCCCAATGGGAAAATATGGAAAATTTGGCCTTAAAATCTTACACTTAAAAAGAACTTAGGATAGTGTGCATAATGGTGAAGGGCAGATAGCATGTTCAATAGCAAATAACCATTACAAATGTAATAAAAGTGGGAAAGTCTTTCATCAACACTCCAAATTTATCCACCAGAGTATCCATATTTCTAAAATGACTTTCAGACATGAATATGGCAAAATGTTTCACCAGTCCTCAAAGTGTAGTCAACATCAAAAAAATAGTGGAGGAACTGCACACACTACATGTGGAAAAACATTTAGAAAATCACCTTATCTAAATAGATGTGAAAGAATTCATAGGGGAGAGAGAGCCTTCAAATGTGAAGAATGTGGCAAAGCCTTTCATACTCATTCAGACCTTGATCAACATACTGTAATCCATAGTGGAAAGAAACCCTACAAATGTGAAGAATGTAGCAAAACTTTTCACAGTCGTTCAGGTCTTGTTCGACATATGATGATCCATACTGGAGAGAAACCCTACAAATGTAAAGAATGTGGCAAAGCGTTTCGCTCTCAAGGAGAATTTGCTGGACATAAGACCATCCACACTGGAGAGAAATTCTACAAATGTGCAGAATGTGGCAAAGGCTTTACTCACTACTCGAGGCTTATTGTACATCAGCGTATCCATACTGGCGAGAAACCCTACAAATGTGAAGAATGTGGCAAAGTCTTTCATTGGCACTCAGGTCTTAGTCAACATCAGAGTGTTCATACCGGAGAGAAACCCTATAAATGTGCAGAATGTGGCAAAGGCTTTGATCGGAACTCAAAGCTTACTGTACATCAGCGTACCCATACCGGAGAGAAACCCTACAAATGTGAAGAATGTGGTAAAGCCTTTCGGTCTCATAATGGATTTGTTGGACACATGACCATCCATACTGGAGAAAAACCCTACAAATGTGAAGAATGTGGCAAAGCCTTTTGTAGTCGTTCATACCTTGCTCGACATACTATAATTCATACTGGAAAGAAACCCTACAAATGTGAAGAATGTGGCAAAGGCTTTACTCAGTACTCGACGCTTATTGTACATCAGCGTATCCATACCGGAGAGAAACCCTACAAATGTGAAGAATGTGGTAAAGCCTTTCGGTCACATTATGGATTTGTTGGACACATGACCATCCATACTGGAGAAAAACCCTACAAATGTGAAGAATGTTGCAAAGCCTTTCATTGGCACTCAGGTCTTAGTCAACATCAGAGTGTTCATACTGGAGAGAAACCCTATAAATGTGCAGAATGTGGCAAAGGCTTTGATCAGAACTCAAAGCTTATTGTACATCAGAGTACCCATACTGGAGAGAAATGTTACAAATGTGAAGAATGTGGTAAAGCCTTTCAGTCTCATAATGGATTTGTTGGACACATGACCATCCATACTGGAGAAAAACCCTAGAAATGTGAAGAATGTGGCAAAGCTTTTCACAATCGTTCACACCTTGCTCAACATACTATGGTTCATACTGGAAAGAAACCCTACAAATGTGAAGAATGTGGCAACGTCTTTACTCAGTACTCGATGCTTATTGTACATCAGTGTATCCATACTGGAGAGAAACCCTACAATTGTGAAAAATATAGCAAAACCTTTCACTGTCATTCACTACTTACTTGACATGTCAAGATCCAAACTGTTGAGAAACTCTACAAATGTGAAAAGTGTGGCAAAGCTTTTTGCACTTATGAAGGATTTGATGAACATAAGACCATTCAGACTAAAGAGAAGCCCTACAAATGTGATGAATGTGGCAAAGGCTTTTTCTCTCATAAAAGATTTGCTACACATATGAGGAGCCACACTGGATAGAGACTCTACAAATGTGAAGAACGTGGCAAAGCCTTTTGCTCCCATAAAGTATTTACTGAACATAAGATCATCCATATTGGGGAGAAACCCTACAAATGTGAAGAACGTGGCAAAGCCTTTTGCTCTCACAATAGATTTGCTTGATATATGACCATCAATACTGTAGAGAAATCCTACAAATGTGAAACATGTGGAAAAGTCATTCACTCTCTTTCACTACTTTCTCAACAAGTTAAGATCCATACTATTAAGAAACCCTATAACTGTGGAAAGTGTGGCTAAGCTTTTCACACTTATAAAGGATTTGCTGAACATAAGACCATCCATACTGGAGAGAAACACCACAAGTGTGACAAATGTGGCAAAGCCTTTTGCTCTCAAAGCATTTGCTATACATATGAGGAGCCATACTGGAGAGAAACTCTACATATGTGAAGAATGTGGCAAAGCCTTTTGCTCTCACAATAGATTTACTGGACACAAGATCATTCATACTGGAGAGAAATGCTACAAATATGAAAAATATGGTAAAGCCTGTTGCTCTCATGTATGATTTGGTGCACATGTAAAAAGCCATATGGAGGAGAAATAATATAAATGAAAGGAATGTGATAAAGCCTTTAGCTGTCATTCAATACTTGGTTGCCATATGAGCATCTATATCTTGGGATTCTCTATAGATCGGCAGAATGGAGTAAACCTTTTCACTGTTATTCTACATTTTCTCAACTTCAGAGAATTTATACTCTAAATTTTCAGTATCTGTATTGACTGGAAAACCATATATCAAGTTATAAACCATAGAGGCATGGCTAGAAATTTACAGATGTAAAGAGTATCATTATCTTTACTTAAACCACAAATCCTTTGAATATGCACATGTAAAAATTGTCTAAAGATATTAACCAGCAGAAACTTTATTTGACATTAGACTGTGCATTGTAGAGAATCTACTAATTTAAAGAATGTGGACTGGCCTTTCTTCAAAATATATGCTGTTGGAAACATTAGGGTATTCAGATGGAAAACTTTAAAAATTCAATTTATATGGAAACTTATTTACTGAAAAGTCAAGTTGAAATAAATATCAGATATTGAATGGCATTAGAGGATTTTTTTTGTTTTTGTTTTTAGAAAAGCATAAGTATATTCCATGTATACTTTTGGTTGTGCATTGACAGAATTTGAGGATAATTTGAACAGGAAACAATATTGATGTAATTCAACTCACATGATGCTATGCCTTCATTCATAGTGTTTATGTAAAAGCCTGGGGTCAGTTGTTGGTACATTAGAGCTATGAAATGTCCTTGAATAGTAGGTCACCAGCAGTCCTCTTGTGTTTTTCATGGAGGATAAGGAACACTGATATGTAATCTTTGAAAGATCATAGTGAAGGGGTTTTTGTGACTCACATTGAGCAATATTGTAAGTTCAGCATGCAGTGAGTGCTCAGGATAACATTTTTCCATGGAAATATATGACAAAGAATGATTGAGAGTTTTAGAAATCATTTGTCTTACTACTTACATGTTAATGAGAAAATGAGGAAAGATCATTAATATCTTGATGCATCTTCATGATAGCAATATTTTCAAGCCATAAATGTAATGTGAATAATATAAATAAGAAATAATTTCATAGACATCAAAGTAAAGATAATTACTTTCTTAAAATGTATATGTTGTAAGTTTATGTTTTGTAAATAACCAGATTCCATTTTGAAAACTGAAGAAAGCGGTTCACAAATATATCCTACTATCAGAAGAACAGAAATGCTTGAAAGTTTCTCATCTGTTTTTTGCTAGTGAGCATACAGTGAAATTTGAAGGTTTATTTAGGCTATGTAAATCCATTTGTTTTAATGAACGGTATTGTTTATAAAGTATTAACATTTGTTGTCCACACAATAAATTGTTATGTTACCATAATTGTTAATCTATTCTATCTTACTCAAGATTGTAGGTAAATGATGACCATAAACTATTGAGTGACTTATGGAAGGATGTTTCTAGTGATCCTTTTTTTATAGGTTATATTTTCTTTCTTGTTTTAAATTATGGGTCATTTGATTATTGTAATAAAGATTATGCAGGAGTATATTTATAAGACCTCACTTTCTGAATACTGACTATTGTAAAGACTTATATATTAGGTTGGATATTCCACTCTCATGCCCAGACTGGAATACATTGGAAAATTCATGGTCATTGCAACCTCCACCTGTTGATATTAGGCCATCTTTCTCCTTTAACCTCCTGAATAGCTGGTGGCACAAAGGTTTGCCATAATTCCCAGCCAATTATTGGATTCATTGTTAAGACAAGATCTCACCAAGTTGCACAGGTTGGCCTGGAAGTCCTAGATTAAGGAAGTCTGTTGTACTTTGCTTCCCAGAATTCTGGAATTATAGGCATGAGCCACCATTCCCAGTCTCCTCTGTTTCCTTTCCAGTCATCTGGTACTGGGTTGGAAGCACTTTTCCCCTCAAGTCATCTGCTTCTAACTCCTGGGGTGTAGGCTCTGGGCTGTGGAATACCTCCCACATTTATATCTTGATACACTTCCCTTTCCACTGTTTTGCCATAAATGCAATGATTTTTTGTAATTTCCTTGATTCACTCTGGAGAGACCAAGTGCTCATATGGAAACATTATCACATGGTGTGTGAAACAGAATCTCACAACCCTTACATTAGTCACCTGGCACCAAGACGTGGTCACAAAATTATTGACTGATACCTTTTGTGTCATAGCTAACTTTATGCAGTTATGAGTTAATACCGCATCTTTACATTCATCTACACATTTCTCAAACGCTGATGGTGCCGTGTATACCCTGTGAGTGTATAAATTATAAATTTACCTTTTTATGATAGATTTGTATATGTTTTATGGTAGTATATGTCAAAATAGACAGGAATATACTTCTATCTTATGTGCTCATGACATATTGGTAAAGTATATTTCTTTTATTTTGGGGGAGTTGGAGTCACACTATGTTACCCAGACTGGAGTGCGGTTGAACGCTCCCAGCCACCACAGCCTCGACCTGCTGGGCTCCAGTGATCCTTCTACCTCAGCCTTCCAAGTAAGCAGAACTACAGATGAACGTTACCATGCCTGGTTAGTTTTTATTGTAGAGACGCAGTCTTGCCAAGTTGCCCGGGTGGGTCTTGAAATCCACTCGCCTTGGACTCCCACAGTGCTGGGATTATTGGCTGAGACAATATGAAATTAGATTGAACTGATAACAGAACTACTGAGTGGAAATATTGAGCACAATTTATATACTCAAAGTGTCAAAGTCCAAGTGACAAAAACATGATTACTGTTCTACATAAATGGTGACTTGAATGTAAATATGAAACCTTTCTCAAACATTTATGTAGTGGTTTCAGTAAAATATGTGAAAAAAATAAAAGGTCATATCCAAAGAGTTGATGATTTATGAGTTTGTAAAATAATTAAAAAACAGACATAAATTCCTAAATTTAGAATTAAAGTGTGTCAAAAGTAGAAAAATAAAACAGTATTAAAAGGAAAATTAGTCAAACTGCATAATACCACAAAGGAGGAAAACACCTAAAAGCAGTGAGGGGAGAGGCATGGTGACTCAGGACTGTGTTCCCAGTACTTTTGGTGACTGAAGTGGAAGGATGTCTTGAGCCCAGGGGTTTGAGAACAGCCTGGGCAACTCAATCTACAAAAAATAACAAAGAAAAGCTGTTGAATGTGGTGGCACATGTCCCCAGGTACTCAGGAGACTTAGGGGAAGAATTGCCTGAACCCATAGGTTGAGTCATAATCATGCCACTGAATTCCAGCCTGGATGACAGAGAGATGTCACTCAAAACTTGTGTAGGTCTGTAAATTATAAGTAGAAGTATATAAATGAATATAAATTAAAATTACAAAATAAAACCACTAAAAGCACTAAGGGTATTTTCAAAACTTGTATTTTCTTGGAAACAAAGCAACTAGTATTAACAATGGTGATATAAAGTATTATTAAAGGTAGAATTGTATATATTTAAAGAATAGAAAAAAGAGAAATATTTTCCAGATAAAATACCTGAAAAGTTTGTTTGCCAATAGCAGCTTCTAAGAAGAATATTTTAAGAACAAAAAGTCATACTTCTGTGGGAAGATATAATGGAAATGAAAGAGTAAGGGACATAATGGGGAAGAATCAACTTATGAGTTACAGACACGATGTCGATGGCAACGTCGAATTTTAAAACATTTATATAGAATAAAAGCATAGGTAAACCCATTTTCTTTAAATATAACAGAATTTTGTGCTTCTTAAGTGACTAATGGAAGAATCATGTAGTTTTTAGAACATTATCCATCACTGACAATATGTTATGGGTCTTCCATTTCATATCATATTGGTTACTCTTTTATCAGAAGTCTTTTGTAATTAAGGACTTACCATGCATAGACACTGACCCCCAAGTCTCTGAACACTCAGAAGGGCAGTGTCATCTCTTCCTGACATGAGTGAGAAGGAAGAACTGCAAGAAACAAGCACACTGGAAGACAATGTCTGCACATGTATGGGCTTCAGTCCTTATTATGTACAGTATCATCCTATTTTTTTTTCAGATTTTTATGAATTTCCAATTTAAGTGTTCCTTTGTGCAAAAAAACTTTTTCTCCAGAACAAAAACAATTGATGTCTATGTCATTATCAAGCTCAATTGATAAACTGATTAGAGGACTATCGACTTAATGATACCATTTAAATTTTCTTCCAAAAATGTATTTGTATTACTTTTCATTTCTACTAATATTCATGTGTTTCAGAAATATTTTACACTACATTCTATCAGTTGATTTTTAAATATATAATTATTTTGTGAGTCACAATATCATTTTAATCTGTTAACATGATATTACTTTCTCAATGATTCTGTTAATATGACTAATTGTATTCATGAATTCCCAAATGTTGAATCTCCTGTTTTTTCCTGACATAAAGGGAGATTGATCATGATGTAATGTTGCAATGTGCTGACACAATGTTTCTAATAATTTTTACATTTCTACTCAATTGTGATTTTTCTACAAAGAATGGATTTGAAATCCTTAGTATGGAATAGAAATTGTGTGTTGACATTGTCCTTATCCGGTAAACCAGGTTTCTGTGGTTGTCTTTTTCTTATTTATTTATTTATTTTTGAGTTGGAATCTCTCTCGCCCAGACTGTGGCCTCTACCTGCTGGGCTCCAGCGACCCTTCCACCTCAGCCTTCCAAGTAGCTGGAACTACAGGTGCGTACTACCACGCCCAGCTAATTTTTTTGATTTTTTGTAGAGATGAGGTCTCGCCAATTTGCCCAGGCGGGTCTCGAACCCGCGGGCTCAGGCAATCCACTCACCTCAGCCTCCCAAAGCGCGGGATTACAGGCTGAGCCACAGAGCCCGGCTTCTTTATTTTTAAATTGTAGTCTAACACTGTCCGCACAGCTGGAGTGCCATGGCATGCTCTTGGCCACCCCAGTGTCGACCTGCAGGGCTCATGTGATCCTTTTGCCTCGACTTCCAAGTAGCTAGAACTACCGGCAAGCGCTACCACGCCCAGCTATTTGTTTGATTATGGTAGAGATGAGGTCTTGCCAAG
>NW_007251033.1:6894-7955 GCF_000164805.1 Carlito syrichta | reverse complement strand
TGGGCCCGCGGTTTCGAGACCCGCCTGGGTAACTTGGTGAGACCTCATCTCTACAAAAAAAAAAATCACCCGGGCGTGGTAGTGCATGCCTGTAATTCCGGCTACTCGCAAGGCTGAGGAGGAAGGATCACTGGATCCCAGCAGGTCGAGGCTGTGGTGGCCAGGAGCGGCCACTGTACTCCAGTCAGGGTGACAGAGTGCAACTACAACTCAAAAAAAAAAATCTATTCTGATAATCAAGGAGATTACCTGGATTTGTGGACTTCTCACATCTCTGTATATTTCTCTTTCTCTTACACTCTCCTTTTTTTTTTTTGAAAGGAGGATTTATTGCGAGTACAGAAAACTTCCCACAGTCAAAGGCGTCCCAAAGGGTCGCCCTACACTCTTCTTTTTTTCTTTCTTTTCTTTTTTTTTTTGAGTTGGAGTCTCACTCTGTTGCCCAGACTGGAGTGCAGTGGCATGCTCCTGGCTACCACAGCCTCGATCTGCTGGGCTCCGGTGATCCTTCCACCTCAGCCCTCCAAGTAGCCGGAACCACAGGTGTGGGCTAACACGCCCAGCTAATTTTGGATATGTTGTAGAGACAAGGTCTCGCCAAGTTGCCCAAGTGGGTCTTGAACCCACGGGCTCAGGCAATCCTCTCACCTCAGGCTCCCAAAGTGCTGGGATTACAGCCTGAGCCACCGAGCCTGGCTTACACTCTTTTTTTTATACAGGAGAATGTGGGGGATGGCTAATTTATTTCCACCTTGTTATTTATTTATTTATTATTTTTATTCTTTCAGGGGACTTATTTCTTTCGTACTTGGGTGTGGCAAAGGCCAGTTTGTCCAACATGTCACTGGTGAATGTGACTCCACAAGGGCAAAAAATATTATGGAATCAATGACCCTGTGGCTGATAAGCTTCTGAAGCGGGCCTCAACAATGCCTCGTCTGGATCCAGAGGATAAGACTATCACCACACTGTATGTCAGTGTTCTGGGGGACACCATTACTGAGACAGATTTAAGAAATCACTTCTACCAGTTCGGAGAGATCCAGACCATCACGATGGTG
>NW_007251033.1:1963-6874 GCF_000164805.1 Carlito syrichta | reverse complement strand
ATGGCCGCAGGCTCAACGTGGAATGGGGAAGATCCCAGGCGGCCAGAGGAAAAGAGGAGGAGGATGGAACTACAGACTCTGGGATCAAGCTGGAGCTGGTTCCAGGACTGCCGGGAGTTCTCCCTCCTCCCCCTGCTGCCGAAGAAAAAGCCTCTGTCAACTACTTCAACCTACCCCCGAGTGGTCCACCAGCTGTGGTGAACCACCACCCCCTCGCATCGCCCGGCCCCCACCCCAGGTTTTGGGCCCTACATGTTCCACCCGATGGGACCACCCCCTCCTTTCATGAGGGCACCAGGACCAATCCACTACCCTTCCCAGGACCCTCAGAGGATGGGAGCCCATGCTGGCAAGCACAGCAGCCCCTAGCACACCAGCATGCCGGCCTCTGGAAGAAAGGGCACTTGAGCATCCCTGTACCTCTTGGAATAAGTCTGTTTCCTTCCCTTGTAGTTTCCACGGTAGCTGAATGTGTTCAGATATGGGCAGTCAGAGGCCAACGGCCACACCTTCCTCCACTTACTGCAAGGACCAGTGAACTCAAATGAGCTGCCATTCACACATCTGGTTACTGCTCTAACATGACTAATCAAACCTGTGCCTGTTCCTCCCAACTGGATGGGGACACATGGATGAGTGCATTGGAATGTCCACGGAGTCACCCTCCCATGTGTATGTTCATTTTGTATCTTTTCTGGGCGGGGGAAAAATTGACCTGCTGCAAAATACGCCCTTTGACCATTTTTATGTCCACTGGGCATTTTCTTTTTTATCACCTAAAAAAAAGATTACTAGTACTAATCATTGTAGTGGCCTAAGTGTGATTGAACTCCTGTGAGTCACACCCTCAGAAAGACAAGTAGAAACCAGCACAGCCCAGCTCCTCTCCTTCCCATGGATTCCTAGGGGAATCTGACAGATGGTTTTACTTTCGCCACCAAAAAAAGAAAAAATAGCTTTTCCTTCCTGTCAGTTGGATGGAAACACAGATTTCATGGGACTGAACCCTTGAAGAAACCTCGTTTCTGGGATAAGAATATTTTAAAGAACTTCTGGTAAAACATTTTATTTCCCAACTGAAATGAGCAACGTCGGCACATGTCTGGGGAGAAGGTTCAGTGCCCAGCAGGAAGGCACATCCTCAGCCTTCGCCTTGGTCATCTTCAGCGTCTTGTAATTCCCTGCTTCTGTTTGGTCTTAGGATGTATGGATATACTGAATTGTAGGTGGTAAAGGAAATTTGATGTTATGTTGGGTTTTTGTTTGTTTGTTTGTTTTTAAATAACTAAAACGGGTCAATTTTCAAAAAAAAAATCAGCCGGGCGTGGTAGCGCATGCCTGTAATTCTGGCTACTTGGAAGGCTGAGGCAGAAGGATCACCGGAGCCCAGCAGGCGAGGCTGCAGTGGCCAGGAGCAACCACTGCACTCCAGTCTGGGCGACAGTGAGACTCCAACTCAAAAAACAAAAACAAAAACAAAACAGAGAAAAGCCTGCCAGAATTTGATAGGGGCTTCTTGCACAACACTCACACACTGCCAGTGGGGGTTACAGAAGCAGAAAAAGCTGGTTAACTTATCTAACATAGCCACTTGGGGTTTCCAAGTTGGGTGTTCTTTCCAGGGTTTCCAAGAATTACTAAGTTTTAGAGGAGAGTTATAGTTTCATTACATTTCACATAATTCATCATACTTAATATATAAGGCTTCTCACAGGTTCCATATAATTCATCACCTCTTACAACACAATGATGAGAAAGTAGAAGCTATGATTTAGAGAAATGCATACTTTAGATAAAAATTAACTTTGCCACCGGGCTCGGTGACTCAGTCTGTAATCCTGTGCTTTCAGAGGCTGAGGTGAGTGGATTTCCTGAGCCCACAGTTTCGAGACCCGCCTGGGCAACTTGGTAAGACCTCATCTTTATAATAAATCAAAAAATTAGCCAGGTGTGGTAGCGCACACCTGTAATTTCAGCTACTTGGAAGGCTGAGGTGGAAGGATTGCCAAAGTCCAGCAGGTCGAGGCTGTGGTGGTCGGGAGCAGTCACTGCACTCCAGTCTGGGTGACAGAGTGAGACTCCAACTCAAAAAAAAAAAATTAACTTTGCCAACTTTGTCCTTTCAGAAACACAGCCTTCCTGATCCCAGAGGTATTTCACAGTGGCAATCAAGCTTGCCTAGAGTAAAGGGAATTTAGAAGGTCTAAGACATGCGTTGGACAAGGATTGTAGAAGTCACAAAACTTGTAATTATACAAGTTATGACCACTCAGAGGGCAAGTAGGTGGGGATTAGATCTTCAAGTACATTGGGCCCTATCTACAGGGAAGTCAAGGATCTCCAGAAGCTAACTCCTGGGAATTCATAGGATAAGGGGAAGTGCATGCTCATTAGCTCTAAGGAATGTCATTCGGGATGGTACAGTAGCATTAGAATCCTTGTCACGCCCTTCTCTAGGGGCTATGATAATGTGGACAGACATTAATGGGTCTCTGTGTCACAGGGTCTCCAAGACATTTGCAGGTGGTCAATAGGGAATTCACGGCAGACATGTCAACCTGACTGCAACACCACCAAGGGAAAGGATTTAAGCCAGACCTTGAGGGGCTATAAGGCCACACTCATCTAGAGTGTAGGCCTGCTTCCTATCTGTGGGGAGTGATCTTTTCTTATATAAATCATGTCTTCTTTCACCTCTTTGTGTGTTGCAATTCTTTGCATTACTCAGATAACTAGGTTGCCAGTGCGCACCTCTGGGCACCAGCTCCAGCGATGCTGTTCACCTCCCTTCCTCTCTCTCTCCCTTCATCCATCCACCCTCACCCTTTCTGTGCCCTAACACTTCTCACTGTGAGATGCAGCCCAGTGTGGCTCAATCCTAGGTAGTGACAGAGGGAAATCAGCTCAGATAGAAATTTGATTCTGGAAGCTCCCTCCACACACTCTACTTCCCCTCCTCACCACTTGGAAATGCTTCATCCTCCAGAATTTCAATTCTCACCAGGGACCAAACGCTCACTTGGAGTAGTTTAAGACTCTGACCTGTGGCATCTTTTTTTTCTAAAAACCATTTAAAACCTTTCTCGCCAGGCACTTTGGGGATGCCACACCATGAGCCCTGACTGGGGCTTTGGGATTATCAGCCCTCTGCTGGTCCACAGGAATTCCTCAAGTGGGTGATGGAGTCTCTCTTTAACCTTGAGGAGGAGAGGGATGGGAATCATAACCCTTCACCCATCACAGGTATGATCCTCCACATGACCCACTTCCCGGGGCCCGCACATCAGGAGCGAGGGGCTGTGTGGAGATGGCTCAGAGGGTGAAGTCACAGAGACAGGACCCTGGGGTCTGGATCCAACCCCACCCTGTGTTGAGTGGACAGAGCTGAGCTGTTGAGGTGCCTGGAGGATCAAGTCCTGGCTTGGACCTGATGGTGAGGACAGTCCATCTGGGTCCATCCTTCCTTCCCCTCTTGGGAATCCTGCCCCCATACACATTCCAAAATTCCAGATGTCGCAGCGTCCTTCCTATGGTTTTCCCATGACCTGTAGGTCACAGGATGACAGAGGCTGCAAGGAAGACACATGGACCTCATGGAGAAGGAAGACAGCGCTGCGGGAACAACCCAGCTTTGTGCGCAAAAACAGGAGAGGAAGGCCCCATCAGAGTCCAGAAACCGTCCACTCACTTCCGGTTTCTGTTTGGGCAATTTTCAAGGCCACCTCCTGTTAATCGAAAAAGCTCCAGGCTTCACCCCCTTGGATCTTGAGTGACAGTGAATGCCATCAGATAGTACTGTTTGAGACAAACAAAAGTTAAGATTTCTCCATGCACAGGAAATGTAGGTGTGAGGAAATGACTGATATGCACATGTCACAGGGCATGCTAGGAACTCGAGAGTTTTATGAGCTCCTGGTCCGTGAGTTGTGAAAGGCCCCAGCCAGCCACGAGGAACCCGCCCCCTCCAAAGGCTAAGTCTAGGCGTGGCCCCCACCTAAAATGGCGCTCCCGCCTAAGAAGGCGCCCAGACAAACTAACATGGAGGCTCGGACAAGGCTTTCTGGGTTCTTCTTCCACAACAAAGCCCACCGTTCCCTTGCCCGCGAAAGCCCCTGCCAATTCCAAAAATACCTCACCTGCCAACCAATAGGTAACCCACAGGTTGCTTTAAATTTCTATAAAACCTGTCACACCCCAGCCTCCATGCTGCAATCTGATTCTCAGGTTCTGTAGCCACCATGCTCATCCCCATTAAATCTCTTGGCCTTAAAGGGTGTTGAGTCTCACTGCGCGCCACCATCTTTCATTGGTGCCATGACTCGGTTGGGTATTCTCTCACCCTAAGGTGGGACCCCGTCCCAGTGCCGGTGGGACCCACCCCTTAAGGCCTTCTCCCATTCTCCTGAATGCCAACACTACATCCACCACCGACCTTAGGATTGGTAAGTGTCCCCACACTGAAAACCTAAAACTTTGCCTGGGACAACCGGGGAAACTGGCTATTGATCGTCCGGCAGCTCCTTCGGCCCCGGGCAAGGAGGAGCCACACCCTGCCTAGGTCTTTATGACCACAGCGGACCCCTATCGGTTTTCCCTTGGCCGCTAGGGATTTCAAGCCTTCCCTCTGTCCGGTTTTGGGTAAGTTTCTTATCAAAAATCCTGGTACCGGGTTGCCCTTAACCTCCTCGATTCTCCAGGAGAATCCAGGTCTACAATACCGACCTGTGACGACAGGCTTTATTGTAACCCACCCATTCCTCAGTGGTCGCTTGTCCAGGGGATGCCCTCACCAGCCTCCACTGCTAACATGGGAAACTCGTCATCTCTTCCGGCTGACACCCCTCTCAAGTGCCTCTTCAATAATCTCTCTACACTCTCACTCACTTCTGATATTAAGCCTAAATGTCTAAT
>NW_007251033.1:0-913 GCF_000164805.1 Carlito syrichta | reverse complement strand
ACCTCATGTTTACTATATATTTTGTGTATTCCTACCTCATGTTCATTGTACTTTATGAAACCTTAGTACTTTAAATCCTACCTCAGACCCCGTAGAATTAGGCATATGTCATGACTGATTGTGTAGTTATATAAAACATTTTAAGTGGTGTTTGTATTTAGAACTCTTAGGTTAAGCATTGTCAGTCCTATTTGTCATACTGACTTCTGCTTTTACAATGGGATGTAAAAGTTAAAGCGATAAGCCCCTTTCAGACATTCCTTTCCTATCAGTGGACTCTAAGGCACTAGGGCTCTCTAGGTGGGCTTTATATATTGATTTAAACCACCTGCTTCCATGCCAGTGTTAATTTACACGCAGTGGCTATGTAAACCTGAAGGGATCAAAGACTTTTACAAAAACCGCCTTGATATAAGACGTTTGTGATATTTTATAATTTCCCAGAATTAGTACTATATGAATTTCTACCCCACATTCACTGTATGTGTTTGCAGCGTTTGTATTTAAAACTTTGTTAAGTTTGGCTTTTGTTGTCCCATAATGACCATGTTATGTATGTAAATGTTAAGCAAACAAGCTTTCTTAAGCATACCTTGGGGTGGATTAGCAAACTTAAAGGGCTAATGTAACCCTTTACCTGCCTGCTCAGGTTACTTTATACGCAGTGACTGTATGGACCTAACTTTGACATTCCACTCTAGCCCGTTAAGTGGGTTTCTGTCAATCACGGGCAGTGAGGTAACAGCCACAAAAGGCACCAACCAATACCAAATGTTCCCGTACCCATTAGGAGAAATTACCCAATCATGTAAAATCAAATTTAAAGTTCTTTCCCCTCCCTCTGTAATTGTGTATAAAAACTGCTTGCCATTGTGAATCAGGGCTCTGGTCCATGAAGCCTCTACGGGCTTCA
>NW_007251032.1:3679-5650 GCF_000164805.1 Carlito syrichta | reverse complement strand
CCCAAGTCCATTCAATTCCTCTCCATTCCACTCCATTCCATTCTTTTCCATTCTATTTAAATCCTCTCCAATCTATTCCATTCCATTCCACTCCATTCCATTCCTATCCATTCCAATCCATTCCATTCCACTCCTAATCATTCCAATCTTTTCCATTCTATTTCGTTTGTCTCCATTCTATTCCATTCCATTCCCTTCCATTCCTCTCCATTCCATTCCATTCCTCTCCAATCCATTCCATTTTATTCCACTCCACTCATTTCCATTCCTCCTCATCCCATTCCATTCCTCTCCAATCCATTCCATTTTATTCCACTCCACTCATTTCCATTCCTCCTCATCCCATTCCATTCCTCTCCATTCTATTCCATTCCTTTCCATTGCACTCCATACCATTCCATTCCACTCCACTCCTTTCCCTGACAATCAATTCCATTCCATTCCTCTCCATTCCATTTCACTACTCACCATTTGATTCCAATCCATTCCGTTCCATTCTATTCCGCTCCATTCCATTGCTCTCGTTTCTATTCCTTTTCATTACTTTCCACTCTAATCCAATCTCTTCCATTCCTCTCCATTCCATTCCATTCAATTCCTCTCCATTCCATTGCATTGCATTGCATTGCATTTCATTACATTCCATTCCTCTCCATTCCATTCAATTCCATTCCTTTCCTTTCCTTTCCATATCTCTGCATTCCATTCCATTTCTCATTCCATTCCATTCCACGTAATTCCTTTCCATTTCATTCCATTGCATTCATCTACATTTCATTCCATTTCTTTTCATTCTGTTCCTCTCCATTCCTTTCCTCTCCATTCCATTCCACTCCATTCTGTTCCACTATACTCCATTCCATTCCTCTCCATTCCATTCCTTTCCATTCCTTTTCATGGCATTCATTCATCTCTTTTCTATTCTATCCCATTCCTCACTGCATTCCAATCCACTCCATTTGTCTCCATTCCATTCCATAACTCTTCATTCCATTCCACTTCATTCCAGTCCTCTCAATTCCATGTCATTACATTTCATGCCATTCCATTCCTTTCCACTCCATTCCATTTCTCTCCATTCCTCCCCATTGCATTCCATAAGTTTCCATTCCATTCCATTTCATTCCCCAACTCTCAAATCCATTCCATTCCATTCTATTTTATTCCATTCCATTCCTTTCCACTCCATTCCATTCCACTCCATTCCTTTCCATTCCACTCCATTCCTCTTCATTCCATTCCATTCCATTTGTCTCCATTCCCTTCCATTCCTCTCCATTCCTCTTCTTTCCAATCCATTCCATTCCATTTCATTCAATTCCTTCCATTTCATTCTTCTCCATTCGATTCCATTCCATTCCTTTCCATTCCATTCAATTCTATTAATCTCCATTCCATTCCATTCCTCTCCATTCCATTCTATTCCATTCCTACCCATTCCCTATCTCTCCATTTCATGCCATTCCATTACTCTCCATTCCATTCAATTCCATTCCATTTGCTCTTGTCCACTCCAATCCATTTTTCTACATTCCATTCCATTCCATTCTACTCCATTCCATTCCAGTCCTTTTCTTTCAATTCCATTCCTCTCCATTGCACTCCCTTCCATTCCTCTCCTCTTCATTCCATGCAATTTCTGTCAATTCTTTCCTCTCCATTCCATCCCTTTCCTTTTCATTCCATTCCATTCCACTACATTCTATTCCTCTCCATTCCACGCTTTTACATTCCATTGCAATCCTCTCCATTCGCTTCCATTTTAATCAATTCCATTCCATTCCATTCCTATCCATTCCATTCCCTTACATTCTGTTACTTTCCTCTCCATTCCATCCATTCCATTCCTCTCTATTCCATTTTTTTCCCATTTCATTTCATTTCTCACGATTCTAATCCATTCTTCTTCACTCCATTCCATTCCATTCCTTTCCATTTAATTCCATTCCATTCCATTTCTCTCCAGTCTAT
>NW_007251032.1:1547-3659 GCF_000164805.1 Carlito syrichta | reverse complement strand
TTCCATAAGTCTCCATTCCACTCCATTTCATTCCCCTACTCTCAAATCCATTCCATTCCAATCTATTTTATTCCATTCCATTCCTTTCCACTCCCTTCCATTCCACTCCATTCCTTTCCATTCCACTCCATTCCTCTTCATTCCATTCCATTCCATTCGTCTCCATTCCCTTCCATTCCTCTCCATTCCTCTCTTTTCCAATCTATTCCATTCCATTTCATTCAATTCCTTCTATTTCATTCTTCTCCATTCGCTTCCATTCCATTCCTTTCCATTCCTTTCAATTCTATTCCTCTCCATTCCATTCCATTCCTCTCCATTCCATTCTATTCCATTCCTACCCATTCCCTATCTCTCCATTTCATTCCATTCTATTACTCTCCATTCGATTCCCTTCCTCGCCATTCCATTCCATTTCACTCAATTCCATTCCACTCCATTCCGTTCATCTCCAATACATTCCATTTCATGCCATTCCATTCCTCTCCATTCCATCAATTCCATTCCATTTGCTCTTGTCCACTCCAATCCATTTTTCTACATTCCATTCCATTCCATTTTACTCCATTCCATTCCAGTCCATTTCTTTCAATTCCATTCCTCTCCATTGCACGCCCTTCCATTCCTCTCCTCTCCATTCCATTCAATTTCTGTCAATTCCTTTCCTCTCCATTCCATTCCTTTCCTTTTCATTCCATTCCATTCCACTACATTCTATTCCTCTCCATTCCATGCTTTTACATTCCATTGCAATCCTCTCCATTCGCTTCCATTTTAATCAATTCCATTCCATTCCATTCCTATCCATCCCATTCCCTTACATTCTATTACATTCCTCTCCATTCCATCCATTCCATTCCTCTCAATACCATTCCATTGCATTTCATTTCACAGCATTCCATTCCATTGTATTCCTTTCCTTTCCATTCTTCTCCATTCCATTCTATTGCAGTCAATCGCATTCCATTCCACTCCATTCCATTCCACTAAATTCCTCACCATTCCATTCCAATCCATGCCACTTCACTCCATTCTATTCCACCCAAGTCCATTCAATTTCTCTCCATTCCAGTCTTTTCCATTCTCTCTCTTTCCTCTCCATTCTATTCCATTCCATTCCTCTCCATTCCATTCCTTTCCATTCCATTACATTCCTCTCCATATCATTCAATTCCTCTCCATTCCTTTCGATTCCTCTCCACTCCATTCCATTGTATTCGACTCCACACAATTCCATTCCTCTCCATCCCATTCCATTCCATTTCTCTCCATTCGATTCCATGCCTTTCCATTCCACTCCATGCTAATCCATTCCACTCCACTCCATTCCTGGCCAATCAATTCCATTCCATTCCACTCCATTCCATTTCACTACTCACCATTTCATTCCAATCCATACTGTTCCATTCCATTCCGCTCCATTCCTTTGCTCTCATTTCCATTCCTTTCCATTCGATTCCAATCTCATCCATTCCTCTCCATTCCATTGCATTCCATTCCTCTCCATTCCATTCCATTTCATTGCGATGCATTTCATTCCATTCCATTCCTCTCCATTCCATTCCTTTCCATTCCATTCCATTCCTCTACATTCCATTCCATTCCACATCATTCCATTCCATTTCATTTCATTCCATTCATCTCCATTTCATTCCATTCCTTTCCATTCTGTTCCTCTCCATTCCACTCCATTCCTTTCCATTCTTTTCAATTTCTTTTCATTCGATTCCATTCCATTCCATTCATTTCCTATCCATTTCATTCTGTTCCTCTACCTCCATTCCATTCCATCTATTCCATGCCATTCCATTCCATCCCATTTGTCTCCATTTCATTCAACTCCATTCCTCTGCATTTCATTCCATTCCATTCCTCGGCATTTCATTTCATTCCATTCCAATTCATTCCTGTCTAGTCCATTCCATTCCTCTGCAATCTATTCCATTCCATACCCTTCCTTTCCACCTGATGCCATTCCCATCCACTCAGGTTCATTCCATTCCTTTCCCTTCCATTCCATTCCTCTCCATTTATTTCCATTGAATTACTCTTTATTCCATTCCATTCCATTCCATTCCATCAATCCGTATTTCATTCCTCTCCGTTCCATTC
>NW_007251032.1:0-398 GCF_000164805.1 Carlito syrichta | reverse complement strand
TCCATTCCATTCAATTTCGTTCCTCTCCATTCCATTCCATTCCTCTCCTTTCCTTTCTATGCCACTCCTACTCATTCCCTATCTCTCCATTTCAATCCATTCTCTTACTCTCCATTCCATTCCATTCCTCGCCATTCCATCCATTTCACTCAATTCCATTCCACTCCATTCCATTCCCCTCCAATACATTCCATTCCATTCCAATCCCTCTAGTCCACTCCATTCCATTCCTCTCCATTCCATTCCATTCCACTCCATTTCTTTCCATTCCATTCCTCTCCATTGTACTCCCTTCCATTCAACTCCTCTCCAATCCATTCCTCTCCATTCCATTCCATTCCATTTCATTCCATTCCACTCCATTCCATTCCTCTCCATTCCACTCTTTTACATTCCAT